>NW_025320924.1:0-221783 GCF_019176455.1 Solea senegalensis | reverse complement strand
ATTTACCGTCCTCCACAGTTCGCCAGTCCATCGCAGGGCCACACACAACTAGAGACAAACAACCATTGACTCTCACACTCACTCCTACGGTCAATTTAGAGTGTCCAATTCACCTAATCCCCACATTGCATGTTTTTGGACTGTGGGAGGAAGCCGGAGAACCCGGAGAGAACCCACGCACACACGGGGAGAACAAGCAAACTCCATGCAGAAAGGCCCTTGTTCCAACCAGGGCTCCAACCCAGGTCTTCTCGCTGCAAGGCGAGAGTGCTAACCACTAGACCACCGTCAACAAAGAAAGTCATAGTTTAGTAAGTCAAAGAAGTCATAGTTTAGTATGTTATCGAAATTTTGACAAAAAAAGTCAGTCATTTAGTATGTAGTCCAAATTGTGACAAAAAAGTCATAGGTTAGTATGTCGTCCAATATGGGACAAAAAAGTCAGAGGTTACTATGTCGTCCAAAATGAGACAAAAAAGTCTAACTCCTGTCCAGCTAAGCAAGAAAACCTGTTTCTCATATCAGTGATACACTGTATATTTATTTATATATTTATACACATCGACAGAGTTTATTAGCATGTCCCGTGTCTTCAGTTATTTGTATATGTCTGTATACGTATCCTTATGTGTGTGAATAAACTGAAACTATTAACACCTTTTTCATTCAAATGTATATTTGATTTGTTAAAATGTACAGGTGTCCCTGAAGGTATTTCACCACCTCTACCCCACCCACCCCTACAGAAAATAGCATACAGTCAAATGTGTTTTTCATATGAGTAATATCAAATTTGTATTTTTCATACAGTTTATTCAGGGGAGTGGCCAATTTTTCTAAACTGAATTGGAATAAATTGCCCCCTTGGGCGAGACTGCAATGTTCCAGTTTCTGAACACACTGACATGGCAACAGTACTGCAATTTATACGTCATCTCCATCAACTTCTAGGTCAAAGACTGGGGAAGACATTTTGGTGCATGCACAGAACGCCAAGTCCGACTCCAGTCCAACTCCAGTCCAACTAAGCGTATACATGCAAGAAAACCACCGTGTGTCAGTGCATGTTATGTGCATGTAGCAAAGAAAGCACAGGATCTCCACATGCATCATAAGGATGTAGACATATACCAAAATAACTCCGTCTTCCGTCCTCGTTTGGACAAAAACTTCCACAAAATTCAACTTGTGCTAAAGCGATAGTTAGCACTGTAGATGTGTTTGTAGCATCAGACATGTGACTTTATTCAGTGGTGGATGGATTTAAGAATTTAATTAAAGCATTGGAACCACACTACCAAATACCAAGCAGGTCACATCTTACTACAATGGTGTTTCCTTCCATGAATGATAATTTAATTGGAGGTCAGGTGATTTTAACCACAGATTTCTGGACCTTCAGAGCAACACAGAGCTACATGACTCTCTATGACTTATCTTCTCTTTACAGTTAGCTTCCAATTGACTGGTTATTGTTACAATTGTATTGTTAAAAAACATTTTCAATTTGAGGCCTCAATGTGGTACATTGCAAACAAATGATGGACATTATATCACTCAACACCATGTCGACAATCGAAATGGGAATAAAAGTATTTAATGAGTAATCATGATGTAAAAACCAAGGATCTAAACTAGACAAATCTAAAAATGGCAGACCCATCTGTGCTCAATGAAAGAAAAACAAAGATTGAGAATAGCATAGAATTATAACGTTAAAATTGAAAATCAATGGGCTATATATATAATCCCTAAACACTATTTCTGTTTGGAAAATGATCTTATGAGCTAATTGAAACTTTACATTTGTGTCCCAGGATTTATTTTTTGTCTGCTGGTATTGACAGCTGAGGCTAAAGTTGGGTAAGAAAACTGAATTTAATCATCCTTTTAACAGGTTGCTGTATTTGATCCTAACTTATGGAGTAACAGAGGTTGCTCTGATCTGCATCAGTGCCATTCGTAATAAATCCTCATTATAATTTCACAGACGCAGCTCTCTGCCTGTCTGTTCTGAGGGAAAGCAGTGCTTACCATTTGATGTGATCTGTGAAACGCTTACAAGGTGATATAAATAAATAAAAAAAGTTAATAAAACAAAAAGTGTGCTTTCAAAAACTCCATGTTTTCTTTGTGTGTCCCATTTGTGTCACTATAAATCTTTAAACCTGGTTGCAACTATAGTGAAATCCTGCACCATGGCTGATGCATCGATTAAGGGATTCCTACGATTACGTGCCTATTTCAGTGGTTCCAATGACAAGGGTACATACTCATGTGTCTCATTTATTTATCAAATACCTTTCATGAAACTGGTTTTCTCCTTGACATGAAGATGTTGTCATGAAAGAGTGGCTTGTGCACAAGAATAAGTATGCGTGAGCACAGAACACACAACACAAAGAGAGAAACAACTATGTAACAATGACAATAATTGAGTAGAATTGTTTTAAATCTCCAAAAAGAACCAAAGTAACACAAAGATCAAGTGTTGTTGTTTTTTTGTTGTCTTTGTCTTTCTTTAGGAGTAATCCTGGACTCAGTAGTTCCTGCTTTAGTGAGAGTACCTCAGAAGAACTCTACAGAAATGGGTTACTACATCATATACTTACCACTCCCAGCTGAATATCAGCAATATCCCCCCACCCCTCATATCAGTGATACACTGCACATTTATAATGTATACAGTTTTATTCAGTTAATGCAGGGGAGTGGCCAATTTTTTCCTGATCAAAAATGAAATAAATAGCCGCCTTGGCCGAGACTGCAATGTTCCAGTTTTTGAAACACACGGACACAGCATTCATTCACAATGTAAGTATATTTCCTGATTTTCTTGGACAACAAAAGTAATAAGAGGTTTTGTGTGTGAATTAAGATGAACTTTTTTGTCTCCCCTCTTTTAACTGAATGAAGAAAATGATCTTATGAGCTGATTGAAACTTTACATTTGTGTGTCTCAGGATTTATTTTTCAGGGCTTGTTGTCTGTCTGCTGGTGCTGACAGCTGAGGCTTATGTTGAGTAAGAAAACTGAATTTAATCATCCTTTTAACAGATTGCTGTATGTGACCATAACTTATGGAGTAACAGAGGTTGCTCTGAAATCTAGGTGTCAAAAATGATTCAACTGAAGAAAACTTTGGCTTCATAACTCAGACTAACAGCTACATCAGTGCCATTTTTAATGTTTCCCTTTGCAATTTCACAGATCTGGCTCTGAGGCTTTCTGTGCTGATGCAAAGCAGTGCTTAGTGTATAATGTGACCTGTAAAACAGATGATTATGAGGTGAGTGTCTCTCAGCAAAATAAAAAAATACCTTTAAACACTTCAGGTGCCTGACACTTTTTAAAAATCCACTCCACTATGTTTTCTTTGTGTCCCAGGTGCGTAGCTATGAATCTGTCTATGTAGCTGCAACACTAGTGAACGCCTCAACCCTGGAGGAGGCACAGATGATTGGATACCCACGATTACTTGCCTATTTTAACGGTTCCAATGACATGGGTACGTACTCACATGTCTCATTTATTTATGAATTACCCTTCACAAAACTGATTTTGTATATGTTTCTACTTTTGTCAGCTGTTGTGTTTATAATGTGATTCAAGTTTTTGAAAATTAAAAAACAAAAAACCTTTCAATTGTCTTTCTTTAGGAGTAAGCATAGACCCAGTAGCTCCTGGTCTTGTGATAGTACCTCACAACAAGGAACCTGAGTACTTCATACAGATAGCACTCCCAGCTGAATATCAGCAAGAGCCCCCCCTTCCTACTGACAATTCTGTAAGTGGTATATATATGTATACATATATATATATGTACATATATGTACATATATATATGTATATGTATATGTATATATATATATACATATATATATATATATATATATATACATATATGTGTCATAATTGTTTTAGTTATGTTTGTGTTGATTCTGTGACATTTACAATAGGCTCTGATAGATAACGTAAGTTTTCTTGCAGGTGTTTGTCACTTATACACCACCCACAACATTTTATGTAGTGGGATATCATGGAAAGAAAACAGACCAAAAAGAACGAAAGACAATTGAGAGTCTGTCTCGTGACCTTGACTCTGCTGGTGCAAGCTACATTAAGGAATACCATTTTTCTGCTACATACATCAAGTAAACAATTACTCACTCATAATCACACAGAATAATGAAGAGAAAAAGTAAATATTTGAACATTTGGTGATGATTATATGCTTTCTCCCTCTCTCTCTCTGTATTTGTGTGCATTCATTTCAGGCCAGGGCCGGCTAGAAACATGTACAATGAGGTGGCGTTTTATGTTATG
The DNA here is from genome assembly GCF_019176455.1 of Solea senegalensis. Lineage (NCBI taxonomy): Eukaryota > Metazoa > Chordata > Actinopteri > Pleuronectiformes > Soleidae > Solea > Solea senegalensis. The sequence goes on along the minus strand of NW_025320924.1, from coordinate 217,457 downwards.
GATGAGCCTGTGTGTGAGGATTGAACATGGGAGTCCTGCAAGTACAACATAAATGATCAGCTGTGGTAGCTGGGATTTTTGTTTCACTACTGCTTCAAGTCATTATGTGTCTTATACATAACCTTCCAGTGACAACCCAAATAAATAACTTTATATGGACCAAATATACCACAGTGATGATGGTTTTAAACTAGTTTGTTTGATGGTTTCCTGTCCAATAAAGTTACTTTTTAAATTCATTTCTTGTTGTGATTTTTTTGGCTGATCCACTTCAATGGATTCATTATAAATGTACCAAAGCAACTGGTTTTGCAATCAAAATAAGGCCTGTAAAGTACATGATATCACAGTCACAAAACTGCTGGTCTGAAACATGTTACACAACCCTGTAAAGTTGCTTCTTCAGGTGCAATGAAAATGCTACCTCGCTAAATGGCTGGATAGATGGAGCTTTATCAATATAACACCTTTTTTTTATTCAAATGTATATTTGATTTGTTCCACAACGCAGGTATATCTGCAGGTACAGTCAAGCCTGTTTCTCTTATTAGTGATACACTGTACATTTATAATTTATACAGTTTTATTCAGTTAATGCAGGGGAGTGGCCAATTTTTCCCTGATCAAAAATGAAATAAATAGCCGCCTTGGCCGAGACTGCAATGTTCCAGTTTTTGAAACACACGGACACAGCATTCATTCACAATGTAAGTATATTTCCTGATTTTCTTGGACAACAAAAGTAATAAGAGGTTTTGTGTGTGAATTAAGATGAACTTTATTGTCTCCCCTCTTTTAACTGAATGAAGAAAATGATCTTATGAGCTGATTGAAACTTTACATTTGTGTGTCCCAGGATTTATTTTTCAGGGCTTGTTGTCTGTCTGCTGGTGCTGACAGCTGAGGCTTATGTTGAGTAAGAAAACTGAATTTAATCATCCTTTTAACAGATTGCTGTATGTGACCATAACTTATGGAGTAACAGAGGTTGCTCTGAAATCTAGGTGTCAAAAATGATTCAACTGAAGAAAACTTTGGCTTCATAACTCAGACTAACAGCTGCATCAGTGCCATTTTTAATGTTTCCCTTTGTAATTTCACAGATCTGGCTCTGAGGCTTTCTGTGCTGATGCAAAGCAGTGCTTAGTGTATAATGTGACCTGTAAAACAGATGATTATGAGGTGAGTGTCTCTCAGCAAAATAAAAAAATACCTTTAAACACTTCAGGTGCCTGACACTTTTTAAAAATCCACTCCGCTATATTTTCTTTGTGTCCCAGGTGCGTAGCTATGAATCTGTCAAAGTAGCTTCAACAATAGTGAGAGCTCCAACCCTGGAGGAGGCACAGATGATTGGATACCCACGATTACTTGATTATTTTAAGGGTTCCAATGACATGGGTACGTACTCATGTGTCTCATTTATTTATGAATTACCCTTCACAAAACTGATTTTGTATATGTTTTTACTTTTGTCTGCTTTTGTGTTTATAATGTGATCTGAGTTTTTGAAAATTAAAAAAACAGAAAAACATTTTAATTGTCTTTCTTTAGGAGTAAGCATAGACCCAGTAGCTCCTGCTTTTATGATAGTACCTCACAAGAAAGACTCTGACTACTTCATACAGTTAGCACTCCCACCTGAATATCAGCAAGAGCCCCCCATTCCTACTGATGATTTGGTAAGTATACATATATATATATATATATATATATATATATGTAACTATGTTTGTTCTATTCTGTGACATTTACAATAGGCTCTGATAGATAACAGAAGTTTTCTTGCAGGTGTTTTTCATACACTCACTACCCACCATATATTATGTAAGGGGATATCATGGAAAGAAAACAGGCGAAAATGACCAAAAGGAAAGTAAGAGTCTGTCTCATGACCTTGACTCTGCTGGTGCAAGCTACATTAAGGAATACCATTTTTCTGCTATATACAACAGGTAAACAATTACTCACTCATAATCACACATAAAGAGAAAAATTAAACATTTGAATATTTGGTGATGATTATATGCTTTCTCCCTCTCTCTCTCTGTATTTGTGTGCATTCATTTCAGGCCAGGGCCAGAAGGAAACATGTACAATGAGGTTGCGTTTATTGTTATGGATGAGCCTGTGTGTGAGGATTGAACATGGGAGTCCTGCAAGTACAACATAAATGATCAGCTGTGGTAGCTGGGATTTTTGTTTCACTACTGCTTCAAGTCATTATGTGTCTTATACATAACCTTCCAGTGACAAGCCAAATAAATAACTTTATATGGACCAAATATACCACAGTGATGATGGTTTTAAACTAGTTTGTTTGATGGTTTCCTGTCCAATAAAGTTACCTTTTAAATTAATTTCTTGTTGTGATTTTTTTTGCTGATCCACTTCAATGGATTCATTATAAATGTACCAAAGCAGCTGGCTTTGCAATCAAAATAAGGCCTGTAAAGTACATGATATTACAGTCACAAAACTGCTGGTCTGAAACATGTTACACAACCCTGTCGCTGCTTCAGGTGCAATGAAAATGCTAGCGAGCTCGATGGCTGGATAGATAAAGCTTTATCAATATAACACCTTTTTTTCATTCAAATGTATATTTGATTTGTTCCACAACACAGGTATATCTGCAGGTACAGTCAAGTCTGTTTCTCATATTAGTGATACACTGTACATTTATAATTCATACAGTTTTATTCAGTTTATGCAGGGGGGTGGCCATTTTTTTCATAATCAAAGATGAATTAAAAAGCTGAACACACAGACAGAGACTGCAGTTTATACGTCGTTTTCTCAGTCGCTTTGGTGCTTTTCTCACATCACTATTAACATTTGCCCAGCAGTTAGTGCATTTCTCAAAACAATTAGTGCAAACTGCACAACTCAGTGGATAACCTGCATTAGCACGTCACTTGCTCAAAATGGATAATCCATTCATCAAAAGCAAGTATTCATGTCAATGAAACTGCCAGTGTTATCAAAATGAGAAGTCTTGACACAGAAAATGCTCAAGACAGCACTATACACTACTTGTACAGCCATTTGAAAACTACAGTAAGGTTACACATTGCTGTAGTCAGGGGAGTAAGTGAGTACAAGACACTGAATCCGTACATTTCACATTTTTACTGTATATTTTTGCAATTCTCTAGCATTGTGCAAAAGAAAAATACAATACAGTCACTTATTTACAACAAACATAAGAAAACCCTTTTGGTAGAGCTGTGCACAAATGCGAGGTTGTAATTCAATCCTATGTGGTAATGCACAGTAAACATCAGATGTTTGATTACTGTCTAATACTATACATACTTGTCCTCCCTACGAAATGTTTGAATGATTGAATTCACAGTGGTTCTTCCAACATTTGGTTGCACCCTCCGACCAGCCTCAGCCATTGTGAGACAGTAATTGACAACATGGTCCACAACTGTAGCCCTAATTTCATTAGGAATCTGCCTATGTATTTGGCCTCTTCTCCCTCTTCCCCTGTTTTGTCCCCGTTCTTCTTCCTCCCCATATCCTCACCCCTCTTCCACGATGCTGACCTTCCATTTGTGTCACAGAATAGTAGAAAAGGTAGACACTATGTCCTGCTCGGTTCATATATGCTTGCCAAGTGAGGGTTCATGGGATTCATCCCTGAGTGACTGTGAACAAGTGGCTTTTCATTGGTTACACCTCCTCGTGAGTGAAAGCTGAAGTTAACCTGAGAGCAATTGTTCAATTTAGGAGACATTTCCAGGAAAAAAATCATAAAGAAAGCTATAAAATTTGCTTGACAGAATTTGATAACGAAAAGTCATACTTTACTATGTCTTCCAAAATGAGACAAAAAAGTAAAAGGTTAATATTCAAGTCAATTCAATTCAATTCAATTCAATTCAATTCAATTCAATTTTATTTGTATAGCGCCAAATCATACATTATCTCAAGGCACTGTACATAGACAACATCAAAGAGAGCAGAGAACCCCAACAGTTCACACTATGAGCAAGCACTAGGCATCAGTGGAGAGAAAAAACTCCTTCTTAACAGGAAGAAATCTCTGACAGAACCAGGCTCAGAGATGTGCAGTCATCTGCCTCAACCGGTTGGGGTGAAAGGAAAAATGGGGGACAGTGGAGAGGTGGGGGACAGAAAATGGGGGGAGAGAAAGGACAAGAGGGAGATGAGATAGAGACAGAAGAGAGAGAGGGAGACCAGCAGCAGATACACAACAACTGTATCAGGTTACAAGTTTATACAGTTACTGATATCGACTTTTTAAATATAAAATAATAATAATGGTGATGATAAACGTAGCCCCGAAAACTGGATCTTGATCCTACAACCTGCATGATGAGAATACAGAGAGAGAGAGAGAGGGAAGGAAGGAAAGACACAAACTAGGGAGAGAAAGAGACAAGATTAATGACATATAAAAAGTCATAATCATATCCTGAGTGTGAGAGAGTGAATGTGCGTGTACCACAGCAAAATCCCCCAGCAGTTTAGTTCTATAGCAGCATAACTAAGAGATGGTCCAGGGTTCCCTGAACCAGCTCTAACTATAAGCTTTATCAAAAAGGAAAGTTTTAAGTTTAACTTTAAATACAGAGAGAGTATCCGCCTCCCGAACTATCATTGGAAGCTGGTTCCACAGGAGAGGAGCCTGGTAACTAAAGGCTCTGCCTCCCATTCTACTCTTACAGACTCTGGGAACCACAAGTAAACCTGTACTTTGTGACCTAAGTGGTCTATTAGGGTGATAGGGTAAGACTAGGTCTTTCAGGTATGAAGGGGCCTGACCATTAAGTGCTTTGTACGTGAGGAGGAGGATTTTAAATTTAATTCTAAACTGTACGGGGAGCCAGTGTAGAGAAGCTAACACTGGAGTTATATGGTCTCTCTTTCTAGATCCTGTCAGAACTCGTGCTGCAGCATTTTGAATTAACTGAAGGATTCTAACAGACTTGTTAGAACATCCTGATAATAAGGAGTTACAGTAATCTAATCTAGATGTAACAAAAGCATGAACTCGTTTTTCAGCATCCTGTAAAGACAGAATGTTTCTAATTTTCATAATGTTCCGCAGGTGGAAGAAGGCTGTTCTGGAAATTAGTTTTATGTGTGAATCAAAAGACATTTCCTGGTCAAAAGTAACTCCAAGGTTCCTCACAGTGGAACTGGAAGCCAGGGTGATGTCATCTAAAGTGATAATGTGATCAGAAAGTTTTTCTCTGAGGTGTTTAGGGCCAAGTATAATGACCTCAGTTTAAAAGTAGAAAGTTACAGGTCATCCAGGACTTAATGTCTCTGAGACATTCCTGGAGTTGAACAACCTGATTTATTCACCGGCCTCATCGATAAATATAGCTGTGCGTTATCTGCTGTGTGTTATCTCTAAAAAAGTTCATAAAGTCATCACTGCTCAGTGTTAAAGGAATACAGACAGACAGACGACTTTATTGATCCCTTTGGGAGGTTCCCTCGGAGAAAATTAACTGAATAAATGGTTCAGTGGACCTGTGGCTCTGTGTCAGCCTGGCTACAGTGCTGAAAAGAAATCTATGATTATTCTTATTTTCTTCAATTAGAGAAGAATAATAGGCAACTCTAGCTTTGTGTAGGGCTTTTTTGTAAGCTACAAAACCATCTTTCCAGGCTATATGAAGTTCCTCTAGGTTACTGGAACGCCATTTTCTTTCTAATCTACGTAACGTCTGTTTAAGAGCACGAGTATTGGAGTTAAACCATGGTGCTCATCTCATCTGATTCACCACTTTCTTTTTCAGAGGGGCAACACAATCTAATGTAGTACGCAGTGAGGCTGCTGTACTATCAACAAGGTTATCTATGAGGGCGGGAGTAAAATCACAAAAGGTACCTTCAGATGTACTGACATATGGCACCGAGTTAAATAAAGGTTGCACTGTCTCTTTGAATGTATTAATATTATTATCAGACGGGCACCGGCTGTAGCTGTATTTCTTATTTATGTTATTGTAGTTCATTATTGTACAATTAAATGTGAGTAAATAATGATCAGTAAGGAGAGGGTTTTGAAGAACTATGTTTAAGTTATCAATATCAATACCATAAGTTAAAACAAGGTCGAGGATGTGATTAAGGCAATGAGTTGGTTTATTAATGTGTTGAATAAAACCTATTGATTCCAACAGCGAGTTAAATGCGTAGCTAAGACTATCATGGTCAACATCTACATGGATTTTGAAATCCCCTACAATTATGATTTTATCTGTTTTAAGCACGAACTCAGATAAGAACTCAGAGAACTCTGATAGGAACTCTGAATAAGGTGCAGGTGGACGATAAACTGTGACTATTATAATTGGTTTCTGTGATTTACAACTAGGATGAGATTAAGAATACCTTAATTGAATACCTTAAGAATAAGGTATTCAAACGATGAATATCCTGGTTTGGGCTTGGGATTGATTAATAATCTAGTATTAAAAATGGCTGCTACACCTCCTCCTCGGCCTGAGCTTCTAGGTATATGGGTATTAGCATGAGTGGGTGGAGTTGACTCATTTAGACTGACGTAATCGTCTTCATGTAACCAAGTTTCAGTTACACCGAATAAATCAATACAATTGTCAGAGATAAGATCATTTATTAAAACAGATTTTGAGGAGAGAGACCTTATATTTAATAGTCCACATTTGAAAGTGGTATTATTTGACTCTATTTTATTGTTGGTATTAATCTTTATCAAGTTAGAATGTCTATGTCTGTTTGTTATTGATTTATTTACTTAATTTACTTTAGTTTTCACTTTCGTAGGTCGAGGGGCAGACACAGTCTCTATGGGGTTTTTAATGCTCGAAAATAAGCACATAGAAGCATGAAAGACTGCAACTCTGTGTCCTGGTCTCAACTCTGGATTGTCATGGGTTTCTAATAAAATGCCCTAAGCTGCTAGATAAGAGAGCTGCTCCATCCAAAGTGGGATGGACGCCGTCTCTCCTCATGAGACCAGGTTTCCCCCAGAAGTTGATTTGATTTGATATTATTTGAAAGGGACCATGTGCAATTAAAAACATAAATGTCACCATTTGATGCATTACACCAGAGTTAGTGCAGAATTATCTGCAGTCCCTACCTAAAGATAAATACAACACAGGTAAAACATCAAATATCACTCAGCAGGTAATCATGTAGTCAAGTTTTGCCAGTTATCTGAAAACCCAATGTTGTTTTCGTGGAGGATGCTGCGGAGGATGCTGCTGCTTTAATAGTATTTTATTATTATTCAATTATACCGGTATATTATATTATATAGATAGAACAAGATATTTAGTTGGTTTATTAAAAATGCTTTTCAGTAAAAGTCAATAACAATAACTCCAATAACAAATGATAATTTTATTCAAAATGTATTTATTCAAAATGCTTGAGTCAACAATTCCTGTAATGAATGAACAGCACAATGAAAGAAAGCTCAGCTAGCACTACCCTCGCCTCGGACAGCTGTTTTGTGCTTCTCTGTGTCCAGGTGGATTTTCAGATCTCTTGCACCTCCATTGGACACCGAGACATATGTGCCTGCTTTGCACACTGTGCACAAGGCTTCCCATTTGTCTCGACCCGATCTGAAAGCCGGGAAACTCTTTAGCAATTCGTCGGTAAACGAGCACTTGCGCTTCGGCATGTTGCTTGCGTATGACTGACAGTCACGTTGTCTATGTTCTGATTAATAGGGCTGACAGCATAGGGGCGGGGATTAGGCTACGTCGCACGCAGCGCCGTGGGCAGTGCCCTAGTGCATGTAAATGTAATGGTCCAAAGAAGGTAATTTTAAAAACCAGGACATTTCCTCACTTTCTAAAAATAACCCGGGACACCCGGGACAGGACGTGAAATACGGACATGTCCCGGGAAATACGGACGTATGGTCACCCTAATTTAGCTTCTATGGCGCGGAGCCGAGTTTCTACTTCACTAAGCTTCGCCTCCACCCTAGCCAGCAAGCTACATTTTATACAAGTACTTTTATCGCTCAAGGAGGCAGAGGAGTAACTAAACATGTGGCACACAACACAGGAGAGAGCAGGAGAAGGAGAGGGAGAGAGAGAAGCCATCGCTGCTACGCTAACTTTACGCTAGCAAAGAAAGAAACACCGCACGTGATCTACGTAAACGATAGAGTTTAAGCAAAAGTAGCGGGTGAAAGTATTAGTCTTAGTACTAGTATTAGTAATAAAACGAGTGTTTGTTCAGTGAAACGATAGTTCTAGTAGACATAAAACTGCAGAGAGCACAGGAGACACACAGCGGAACATCAGTGGAAGCACAGGAAGTGACACAATACGTTACCGCCCCTCGGATGTTGTCCAATATGTGACAAAAAAGTCTGACTCCTCTCCAACTAAGTGTATTAATGCAAGAAACCTGTTTCTCATATCAGTGATACACTGTACATTTATATTTATATATTTATACACATCGACAGAGTTTATTAGCATGTCCCCTGTCTTCAGTTATTTGTATATGTCTGTATACGTATCCTTATGTGTGTGAATAAACTGAAACTATTAACACCTTTTTCATTCAAATGTATATTTGATTTGTTAAAATGTACAGGTGTCCCTGAAGGTATTCCACCACCTCTACCCCACCCACCCCTACAGAAAATAGCATACAGTCAAATGTGTTTTTCATATGAGTAATATCAAATTTGTATTCTTGATACAGCTTATTCAGGGGAGTGGCCAATTTTTCTAAACTGAATTGGAAAATTCATGCCCCCTTGGGCGAGACTGCAATGTTCCAGTTTCTGAACACACTGACATGGCAACAGTACTGCAATTTATACGTCGTCTCCGTCGACTTCTAGGTCAAAGACCGGGGAAGACATTTTGGTGCATGCACAGAACGCCAAGTCTGACTCCAGTCCAACTCCAGTCCAACTAAGCGTATACATGCAAGAAAACCACCGTGTGTCAGTGCATGTTATGTGCATGTAGCAAAGAAAGCACAGGATCTCCACATGCATCATAAGGATGTAGACATATACCAAAATAACTCCGTCTTCCGTCCTCGTTTGGACCAAAACTTCCACAAAATTCAACTTGTGCTAAAGCGATAGTTAGCATTGTAGGCGTGTTTGTAGCATCAGACATGTGACTTTATTCAGTGGTGGATGGATTTAAGAATTTAATTAAAGCATTGGAACCACACTACCAAATACCAAGCAGGTCACATCTTACTACAATGGTGTTTCCTTCCATGAATGATAATTTAATTGGAGGTCAGGTGATCTTAACCACAGATTGCTGGACCTTCAGAGCAACACAGAGCTACATGACTCTCTATGACTTATCTTCTCTTTACAGTTAGCTTCCAATTGACTGGTTATTGTTACAATTGTATTGTTAAAAAACATTTTCAATTTGAGGCCTCAATGTGGTACATTGCAAACAAATGATGGACATTATATCACTCAACACCATGTCGACAATTGAAATGGGAATAAAAGTATTTAATGAGTAATCAGGATGTAAAAACCAAGGATCTAAACTAGACAAATCTAAAAATGGCAGACCCATCTGTGCTCAATGAAAGAAAAACAAAGATTGAGAATAGAATAGAATTATAACGTTGAAATTGAAAATCAATGGGCTATATATATAATCCCTAAACACTATTTCTGTTTGGAAAATGATCTTATGAGCTAATTGAAACTTTACATTTGTGTCCCAGGATTTATTTTTTGTCTGCTGGTATTGACAGCTGAGGCTAAAGTTGGGTAAGAAAACTGAATTTAATCATCCTTTTAACAGGTTGCTGTATTTGATCCTAACTTATGGAGTAACAGAGGTTGCTCTGATCTGCATCAGTGCCATTCGTAATAAATCCTCATTATAATTTCACAGACGCAGCTCTCTGCCTGTCTGTTCTGAGGGAAAGCAGTGCTTACCATTTGATGTGATCTGTGAAACGCTTACAAGGTGATATAAATAAATAAAAAAAGTTAATAAAACAAAAAGTGTGCTTTCAAAAACTCCATGTTTTCTTTGTGTGTCCCATTTGTGTCACTATAAATCTTTAAACCTGGTTGCAACTATAGTGAAATCCTGCACCATGGCTGATGCATCGATTAAGGGATTCCTACGATTACGTGCCTATTTCAGTGGTTCCAATGACAAGGGTACATACTCATGTGTCTCATTTATTTATCATATACCTTTCATGAAACTGGTTTTCTCCTTGACATGAAGATGTTGTCATGAAAGAGTGGCTTGTGCACAAGAATAAGTATGCGTGAGCACAGAACACACAACACAAACAATAAGAGAAACAACTATGTAACAATGACAATAATTGAGTAGAATTGTTTTAAATCTCCAAAAAGAACCAAAGTAACACAAAGATCAAGTGTTGTTGTTTTTTTGTTGTCTTTGTCTTTCTTTAGGAGTAATCCTGGACTCAGTAGTTCCTGCTTTAGTGAGAGTACCTCAGAAGAACTCTACAGAAATGGGTTACTACATCATATACTTACCACTCCCAGCTGAATATCAGCAATATCCCCCCACCCCTCATATCAGTGATACACTGCACATTTATAATGTATACAGTTTTATTCAGTTAATGCAGGGGAGTGGCCAATTTTTTCCTGATCAAAAATGAAATAAATAGCCGCCTTGGCCGAGACTGCAATGTTCCAGTTTTTGAAACACACGGACACAGCATTCATTCACAATGTAAGTATATTTCCTGATTTTCTTGGACAACAAAAGTAATAAGAGGTTTTGTGTGTGAATTAAGATGAACTTTTTTGTCTCCCCTCTTTTAACTGAATGAAGAAAATGATCTTATGAGCTGATTGAAACTTTACATTTGTGTGTCTCAGGATTTATTTTTCAGGGCTTGTTGTCTGTCTGCTGGTGCTGACAGCTGAGGCTTATGTTGAGTAAGAAAACTGAATTTAATCATCCTTTTAACAGATTGCTGTATGTGACCATAACTTATGGAGTAACAGAGGTTGCTCTGAAATCTAGGTGTCAAAAATGATTCAACTGAAGAAAACTTTGGCTTCATAACTCAGACTAACAGCTGCATCAGTGCCATTTTTAATGTTTCCCTTTGTAATTTCACAGATCTGGCTCTGAGGCTTTCTGTGCTGATGCAAAGCAGTGCTTAGTGTATAATGTGACCTGTAAAACAGATGATTATGAGGTGAGTGTCTCTCAGCAAAATAAAAAAATACCTTTAAACACTTCAGGTGCCTGACACTTTTTAAAAATCCACTCCACTATGTTTTCTTTGTGTCCCAGGTGCGTAGCTATGAATCTGTCTATGTAGCTGCAACAATAGTGAACGCCTCAACCCTGGAGGAGGCACAGATGATTGGATACCCACGATTACTTGCCTATTTTAACGGTTCCAATGACATGGGTACGTACTCACATGTCTCATTTATTTATGAATTACCCTTCACAAAACTGATTTTGTATATGTTTCTACTTTTGTCAGCTGTTGTGTTTATAATGTGATTCAAGTTTTTGAAAATTAAAAAACAAAAAACCTTTCAATTGTCTTTCTTTAGGAGTAAGCATAGACCCAGTAGCTCCTGGTCTTGTGATAGTACCTCACAACAAGGAACCTGAGTACTTCATACAGATAGCACTCCCAGCTGAATATCAGCAAGAGCCCCCCCTTCCTACTGACAATTCTGTAAGTGGTATATATATGTATACATATATATATATGTACATATATGTACATATATATATGTATATGTATATGTATATATATATATACATATATATATATATATATATATATACATATATGTGTCATAATTGTTTTAGTTATGTTTGTGTTGATTCTGTGACATTTACAATAGGCTCTGATAGATAACGTAAGTTTTCTTGCAGGTGTTTGTCACTTATACACCACCCACAACATTTTATGTAGTGGGATATCATGGAAAGAAAACAGACCAAAAAGAACGAAAGACAATTGAGAGTCTGTCTCGTGACCTTGACTCTGCTGGTGCAAGCTACATTAAGGAATACCATTTTTCTGCTACATACATCAAGTAAACAATTACTCACTCATAATCACACAGAATAATGAAGAGAAAAAGTAAATATTTGAACATTTGGTGATGATTATATGCTTTCTCCCTCTCTCTCTCTGTATTTGTGTGCATTCATTTCAGGCCAGGGCCGGCTAGAAACATGTACAATGAGGTGGCGTTTTATGTTATGGATGAGCCTGTGTGTGAGGATTGAACATGGGAGTCCTGCAAGTACAACATAAATGATCAGCTGTGGTAGCTGGGATTTTTGTTTCACTACTGCTTCAAGTCATTATGTGTCTTATACATAACCTTCCAGTGACAACCCAAATAAATAACTTTATATGGACCAAATATACCACAGTGATGATGGTTTTAAACTAGTTTGTTTGATGGTTTCCTGTCCAATAAAGTTACTTTTTAAATTCATTTCTTGTTGTGATTTTTTTGGCTGATCCACTTCAATGGATTCATTATAAATGTACCAAAGCAGCTGGCTTTGCAATCAAAATAAGGCCTGTAAAGTACATGATATCACAGTCACAAAACTGCTGGTCTGAAACATGTTACACAACCCTGTCGCTGCTTCAGGTGCAATGAAAATGCTACCTCGCTAAATGGCTGGATAGATGGAGCTTTATCAATATAACACCTTTTTTTATTCAAATGTATATTTGATTTGTTCCACAACGCAGGTATATCTGCAGGTACAGTCAAGCCTGTTTCTCTTATTAGTGATACACTGTACATTTAATTTATACAGTTTTATTCAGTTTATGCAGGGGGGTGGCCATTTTTTTCATAATCAAAAATGAATTAAAAAGCTGAACACACAGACAGAGACTGCATTTTATACCTCGTCTCCTTCTACTTCAAGGTCAAAGACCGGGGAAGAAATGTTGGTGCATGCTCAGAACGCCAAGTCTGCCTCCTGTCCAACTATAAGCGAATAAATGCAAGAAAACCACAGGGCGCATGTTATGTGCCCTTAAGACCGTGTTGCACTCTACAGCTCTTGAATCATTTGGTGTCCCTGTACGCTAACATCAAGCTTGGTTTGATGAGAATGATGCAGAGATCCAAGCACTCTTCAGTGAAAAACATTGTCTGTATAAAGAGTACCTGAAGGACAGCAGCTCATGATCAAATAAAGCTGCCTTTCTCAAAATCTGGAGGCTTGTCCAGGAGAGACAGAGCTATGCAAGATATCTGGCTGTGTGCAAAAGCTGCAGAGATTCAATCCTATGCTGACGGCAGAAACATCAAATGCTTCTATGATGCACTCAAGCAGGTCTATGGTCCACAACACTCTGGAACTTCACCTCTCCTGAGTGCAGATGGAACAACACTCCTCACAGAGAAGCTAAAATCCTTGCAAGGTAGGCTAAGCACTTTAATTCAGTCCTCAATCAGCCATCCAGCATGAATGAGGAGACAATTACAAGATTGCCTCAAATTGAAATAAATCACTGCCTTGCTGCTCCACCCTAAATTGAGGAAACCAAGAAAGCCATAAACCTCCTCTCATCTGATAAAGCTCCAGGGTCTGATGCCAACCTAGCAGTTATCTACAAGGCCGGAGGGTCTCGTCTAGTTGAGAAACTGACTGACTTTTTCTAATCCATGTGGATCTTAGAAGGATGTAGACGTAACTACGAAAACAACTCCATTAACACAAACAACTCCTCCGTCCTCATTTGGAGCAAACTTCCACACAATTCAACTTGTGCTAAAGCGATAACTAGCACTGTAGGCATGTTTGTAGCATCATCCAGTCGTGGAAAACAAACAATTTAAGAATTTATTTAACGTATTGCAACCACGGTACTAAATACCAAGCCGGTGTTTCCTTCCATTAACGATAATGTTATTGGTGGTCAGTGTATCTTAACAGATTAGAGCAACACAGAGCTACATGACTCTATGACTTCTCTTCTTTTTACAGTTAGCTTCCAATTGAATGGTTATTGTTACATTTATATTGTTAATAAATTATTTATATTTGAGCAAATGATGGACATTATATCACTCCACACCATAGACGATCAAAATTGGAATAAAAAAAATAATGAGTACTCATGACATAAAAACCAAGGATCCTAGACTAAACTAGACAAGTCTAAAAATGACGGACGCATCTGCACTAAATGAAAGAAAAAAAAGATTGAGAATAGAATTGAATCGTGACCATAAAATTGAAAATCTATGGGCTACATATACATCTATATGGCTCTTACACCTACTTAAATCAATCCTTGAATCCCTTTCTTTTATAATTGATAATTGTAATTATTCTACAGATATGTGAAGTATATTATACAAAGTGCTCTATAAATGAAGCAAAATCCCTATTATAAATGTTGTGAGATATTTTGTGAACAACATTGTGACTCATACACCAGCCTGAGGGCTTGAACATCCCAGTCCAGGATGTTTAACTTTGGTAGTCCAAATGCTGGGAGGAAACTGCCACTTACATGCTCTAACACGCTCATCTGCTGCTCTACTGTATAACAGGTAAATAATGGTAATTGTAGTCAAAGTGCAGCAGTACACCTATAGTAGAATTTAAACTTAAGATGACTGTATCCACAGAACACATTGTTTTAGATATATAAATATGTGACTTGCAACCAATATTTGTTCTTTGTGAAAATGGAAAATGTAAGGTTTGTCTTCAATTTAATTATTTTCTTTCATTAACAATGTATGGAAAATGAATCAGTCAAAGAAGGTCATCCTAATTAAGATCAAGGGGTTTAAATATCAGAGTTCACACACCCGTTCATGCAAAGTACTTCCTTCTGCTACTCTTTCTAATTCTTTGAGCTTCTCCATTTAGGGATCACCATAACGGATCATCGATGTGTGTATCTGCTTTTTATGAGCAAAAAAGTGCAGTCTATGGATAAAAAGAGAGAGAGAAAACTGTTCTCCCAGGCCCTGAAACCATGTCTGCAGTAGACCAAAAAGCCCCGTCAGCCTGGGACATTGGGTGAACAGATGCTGTAGTGACTCTATCTGCAGGCAGGATGGCTAGCCCAGAGCAAAATGCCAGATACCTGTTCGTAGCTATGGCCCCATGCACAATCCTCACCTACCCGGCTTTGTACAGGGGCCACCAGCAGCCCCTCAGGGGAGAGTCCATGTCAGCTACAGCGCCCCTGAAACTCTGCCACAGTAGGAGACACGAGAAGGGGAGGAAATACATACTAACATTCATCATCCCATTGGTCAGACAGAGCATGATTTTCAGCAAACTCTCTGAGGGCAGGGGGCAGCGATGCACAAACCTCCTCCAGGAGCCGCTCACCAGGCTAAAAAGGTTATGGGCTGTTTTTGGATTTTTTTTCAAAAACTTTTTTGGTTCAGCACCCCAACATATATATATATATATATATATATATATACATATATTTATCATGATATGTTATCATGAATGTGTATTTGGACACCATGTATGCAATAGCAGGTGACTAGACTAGATGGTCTAGACTGTGTTGTCTTTGTCAGAATGTATCTAGTACCAGACCAGGTGCTTTAGACACATTTTAGGATCAGTCAAGAACACCAACAGAAATGTGCTGAGATAAACTTTATTGAATACAACACAAATCCATCAAACAAGGTGGGTTAAAGTCTTCATTGCTTATACTTTTCAAGGTAGTCCAAACGGGTTCATAGGAGCAAGAAACCACAGCTCATTTGCCCCTTGAGAAGATGTGAGAGGACTGCAAGAAATGCACACAAAAATTAACTCAGTAAATATTCATGTTTTCATGGTAAAAGTGAATTTCTCTGATCATCACTAAGAAAATGAAGTTGGTTTGCTTACTTGAAGAATGCAGCATAGAATTCCTGTGTCTCAAATGCACCAACTGAGTCAACGATCGATTGAAGAGCGAAGTCGTCACTGATCATTTTTTCAATGTCAAACTTGTTGTTGTTGTTGAACATGGAACTTAGCGCTAACACTGTCATGGAGGTCGTGTCAGTGAGGAACAGCTGTAAATCAACATTAGTTATCGACAGAGCTCATGGTCGATGCCACAGAATCAGTTCACACATGAAGGAAATTATGATCAAATGAAGGACATGAAGGTGTTCTTGCCATTGTTGTGCTATAGCTTACCGAATCATCATGAGGAGCGGGAGGTTGTGAAAATAAAGACGGCAGCAAGAAACTCCACATGATTTCACTTTCCAGAGAACTGTTGTCAGGTATTGTCATAATCAGAGGAGATACCATGTCAAATGTTGTTCCTAAAGGTAGACAATCAGGAAAACACAAGACATTTAACAAACCACATAACACATCAAATGCACTCAGAAAGCCTAACAAATCATATACTGTATAATATGCACAGTCTTTATGACTTGAACATCCACTGGTGAAACCAAAGTACCAGTGTTTTTTACCAAAGTAATAAACATTTGCTTTTTAAAGCAAACGTGAATTTTAGATTAGATTTGAGCAACTGGAACAAGTAGCAATTAAATGACTTTATTTTTGGAGAATGAACAATTATACAAACCATCAGCGTTGGCACCGTTGAAATACTCCATTAATTTTTGGACCGAGTCATCGAAATCACCGAACATGGATGAATTAGTTGAAACCCAAGTTGCAGGATTGTACTGACGGACCTGCAGGACATAAGCAAATATGTTGAAGTGGGATGATTTGGGAAGTTTGTGACCCCTGAATGGTGAAAAAAGTTTTCTCTTTCGCCAAGAGACACTCACCTCATAATTGTCATTTGTAGAAAGCAGATCATACATCCAATTTTGAGCAGGGTCTCTGTGAAATGATTAATAAAAAGGTATGAGACGTTTTAAGGTTAAGTCATTTTCTAATGGCCACACTTGTATTTTAAACCATCTCCAACTTTGCAAGTTCTGTAGCAATCTACTTAATAAATGAGAAAAAGTAAGATTCATTTTGGGTTTCTTACACTTCTTGGGCCTCAGCTGTCAGTGCCAGCAGAAAGACAACAAGTCCTGAAACGTATATCCTGGGACACACACATAGTTTTCATTTAGCAATAAGACGTAACAAGTAGATTTAGTTCCTTTACCGAGACAAGTGAATCCTCACAAAAGAATTATACTTGAATTATTGCATGTACTTACATCTTGACTGAGGATTGTGTTTGGTGAATCCAAAAGTGTGAATTTCCAGAGTGGTCCAACACAGCTATTTATTCCATTGGTGGATGTTTGTAGGAAAACAGACCACTCCCTGAGCCAATAACACAAATCACAGCATGGGCTGCCAAAGCCAATAAGAAGCCAACAAAGAAAAACAGAAAAAAGTTTTTTAAAAAAAACAAACAAACATTGTCATCTATGTTGTTTAATAAATATTTGTTTACAGTGTTTGTAGACTTAACTGCTCTGCTGAACAAGTCAGTTCAACCGTAAAACAGCAAGTAAAACGTGACACAAGTGACTCAGAACGACAGAGGTGGAATTATTTCATTAACTTTCACTAATATCAAATAAAAGTCACCCTGCAGAATAAGTCATTTTTTTCTTTATGCTTGTGCACATATTATGTTTACAACAGCAACATTTACTTACTTTGATCTCCACTAAAGCAAGTAGGCTAGTGTGCGTGTGTGTATACTAATGTTGTGGGGGACCTAAACCTGTTTACACAGTCGCATTATGGGGACTTGTCTTCCTTGTGGGGACAAAAATCAAGTCCCCACAATGTAAATGACTACATTTTAAGGTGAAGATATGTTTTAATGTTAGGTTGAGGTTAGGGTTAGGATTAACTAACTAACTAAGTTTGGGTAACTTTGTGAGAGCCATACAATAAACCATAGGGAGTATAGGACATTTTGGGAAAGTGAGGACATTTGGCTGATGTTCTGTTGAGCATTTAGCATTGATTCCCAGGCACAGATAATTGCTGCCCACGTGTGTTCACTCTTGGTTTGTAATAATCCAGGCAGGTTTTTGATATTGATATTGATTATACGACTTATTGTTGTTTACACTGGCTTTAGGCTTCAGCACACTAACCCAGTATTAGCTCAGTTTAAATGCTGCAGGTAAGGGGAGGAAATAGTAAACATATTGACACTGATCTGTCTTTGATTGTCCATGTGAACTCTATTTTTGCACTGCGTCCACTTTAGTGATAAATGAAGTTAAAATCAAAAACAGAGCAGTTCACATATAGCGCAAGTGAGGGGATAAAGGAGTATATAAACTGCTTTAATCACGGCGGATAATAATACTTTTCTGGATGTGAATGTGGTTAGTTTAGGTTCAGTGAAGTCACTGCTTTTCTCTGGACACAAAGTCACAAAACCATTTAATGTCAAATGATCAAATTGATCAAAATGTCAATCCTAACTTGATGAGAGGTTTTCCATTTATCTATCGATTCCATTGAACTATCATCTGTGTTAATCGCTTTTCTAGCAGCAGGTCATATATATTTAAGGTACATTGACAAACTTTAAGAGTTACTGTTTTCAGAAATGAACGAAAGTCTAAAACCATTTCTCTGAAAGAACATCCTCATAGAGACATGGCATAAAAACATTGTACTGTGTTTAAAAAACAAAACAAAAACCAGTAGCTATGAGTAAGTGGGACATAATAAGGATAAATGATATCTGTTAATATGTGTTTCAATAATTTTTAAGGATTGCATGTTTATCTCATTAAAGTTCTTCTCACATCTATATGTACACAAGCATAAAGAAAAAAATGACTTATTCTGCAGGGTGACTTTTATTTGATATTAGTGAAAGTTAATGAAATAATTCCACCTCTGTCGTTCTGAGTCACTTGTGTCACGTTTTACTTGCTGTTTTACGGTTGAACTGACTTGTTCAGCAGAGCAGTTAAGTCTACAAACACTGTAAACAAATATTTATTAAACAACATAGATGACAATGTTTGTTTGTTTTTTTTAAAAAACTTTTTTCTGTTTTTCTTTGTTGGCTTCTTATTGGCTTTGGCAGCCCATGCTGTGATTTGTGTTATTGGCTCAGGGAGTGGTCTGTTTTCCTACAAACATCCACCAATGGAATAAATAGCTGTGTTGGACCACTCTGGAAATTCACACTTTTGGATTCACCAAACACAATCCTCAGTCAAGATGTAAGTACATGCAATAATTCAAGTATAATTCTTTTGTGAGGATTCACTTGTCTCGGTAAAGGAACTAAATCTACTTGTTACGTCTTATTGCTAAATGAAAACTATGTGTGTGTCCCAGGATATACGTTTCAGGACTTGTTGTCTTTCTGCTGGCACTGACAGCTGAGGCCCAAGAAGTGTAAGAAACCCAAAATGAATCTTACTTTTTCTCATTTATTAAGTAGATTGCTACAGAACTTGCAAAGTTGGAGATGGTTTAAAATACAAGTGTGGCCATTAGAAAATGACTTAACCTTAAAACGTCTCATACCTTTTTATTAATCATTTCACAGAGACCCTGCTCAAAATTGGATGTATGATCTGCTTTCTACAAATGACAATTATGAGGTGAGTGTCTCTTGGCGAAAGAGAAAACTTTTTTCACCATTCAGGGGTCACAAACTTCCCAAATCATCCCACTTCAACATATTTGCTTATGTCCTGCAGGTCCGTCAGTACAATCCTGCAACTTGGGTTTCAACTAATTCATCCATGTTCGGTGATTTCGATGACTCGGTCCAAAAATTAATGGAGTATTTCAACGGTGCCAACGCTGATGGTTTGTATAATTGTTCATTCTCCAAAAATAAAGTCATTTAATTGCTACTTGTTCCAGTTGCTCAAATCTAATCTAAAATTCACGTTTGCTTTAAAAAGCAAATGTTTATTACTTTGGTAAAAAACACTGGTACTTTGGTTTCACCAGTGGATGTTCAAGTCATAAAGACTGTGCATATTATACAGTATATGATTTGTTAGGCTTTCTGAGTGCATTTGATGTGTTATGTGGTTTGTTAAATGTCTTGTGTTTTCCTGATTGTCTACCTTTAGGAACAACATTTGACATGGTATCTCCTCTGATTATGACAATACCTGACAACAGTTCTCTGGAAAGTGAAATCATGTGGAGTTTCTTGCTGCCGTCTTTATTTTCACAACCTCCCGCTCCTCATGATGATTCGGTAAGCTATAGCACAACAATGGCAAGAACACCTTCATGTCCTTCATTTGATCATAATTTCCTTCATGTGTGAACTGATTCTGTGGCATCGACCATGAGCTCTGTCGATAACTAATGTTGATTTACAGCTGTTCCTCACTGACACGACCTCCATGACAGTGTTAGCGCTAAGTTCCATGTTCAACAACAACAACAAGTTTGACATTGAAAAAATGATCAGTGACGACTTCGCTCTTCAATCGATCGTTGACTCAGTTGGTGCATTTGAGACACAGGAATTCTATGCTGCATTCTTCAAGTAAGCAAACCAACTTCATTTTCTTAGTGATGATCAGAGAAATTCACTTTTACCATGAAAACATGAATATTTACTGAGTTAATTTTTGTGTGCATTTCTTGCAGTCCTCTCACATCTTCTCAAGGGGCAAATGAGCTGTGGTTTCTTGCTCCTATGAACCCGTTTGGACTACCTTGAAAAGTATAAGCAATGAAGACTTTAACCCACCTTGTTTGATGGATTTGTGTTGTATTCAATAAAGTTTATCTCAGCACATTTCTGTTGGTGTTCTTGACTGATCCTAAAATGTGTCTAAAGCACCTGGTCTGGTACTAGATACATTCTGACAAAGACAACACAGTCTAGACCATCTAGTCTAGTCACCTGCTATTGCATACATGGTGTCCAAATACACATTCATGATAACATATCATGATAAATATATGTATATATATATATATATATATATATATATGTTGGGGTGCTGAACCAAAAAAGTTTTTGAAAAAAAATCCAAAAACAGCCCATAACCTTTTTAGCCTGGTGAGCGGCTCCTGGAGGAGGTTTGTGCATCGCTGCCCCCTGCCCTCAGAGAGTTTGCTGAAAATCATGCTCTGTCTGACCAATGGGATGATGAATGTTAGTATGTATTTCCTCCCCTTCTCGTGTCTCCTACTGTGGCAGAGTTTCAGGGTCGCTGTAGCTGACATGGACTCTCCCCTGAGGGGCTGCTGGTGGCCCCTGTACAAAGCCGGGTAGGTGAGGATTGTGCATGGGGCCATAGCTACGAACAGGTATCTGGCATTTTGCTCTGGGCTAGCCATCCTGCCTGCAGATAGAGTCACTACAGCATCTGTTCACCCAATGTCCCAGGCTGACGGGGCTTTTTGGTCTACTGCAGACATGGTTTCAGGGCCTGGGAGAACAGTTTTCTCTCTCTCTTTTTATCCATAGACTGCACTTTTTTGCTCATAAAAAGCAGATACACACATTGATGATCCGTTATGGTGATCCCTAAATGGAGAAGCTCAAAGAATTAGAAAGAGTAGCAGAAGGAAGTAATTTGCATGAACGGGTGTGTGAACTCTGATATTTAAACCCCTTGATCTTAATTAAGATGACCTTCTTTGACTGATTCATTTTCCATACATTGTTAATGAAACAAAATATTTAAATTGAAGACAAACCTTACATTTTCCATTTTCACAAAGAACAAATATTTGTTGCAAGTCACATATTTCTGTATCTAAAACAATGTATGTTCTGTGGATTCAGTCATCTTAAGTTTAAATTCTACTATAGGTGTACTGCTGCACTTGCATGCTTTTGTTAATGCAGAACTTCTCAAATAGTGGGACGGGCCCTCCTGGGGGGGCGCAGAGAGGTGTCGGGGGCGTATGAGAGGCAGGGCGGGACAAATCATACGGTGGTTTATACAGATAAATAAATAAATATTATCAGGTTCTCAATAGTATTTCAATTCGGGGCAAGAAAAATGTCTGTTCCTCTAGGGGGTGCACGACAGAAAATAACTGAGAACCACTGTGTTAATGCAACCCTTTACCTGTCCATGGATGGAATTCCAATTGAACAGGTGTTTCATTCATTCATTCGTTGTCTACCACTATATCCTCCACCTGAGGGTTGCAGGTCACTGGAGCCAAACCCAGCTGACACAGGGTAAAAGGCAGGGGGTCAACCTGGAGAGGTTGACAGGGCAACATATAGACACTTAACTATTTACCTCACACCCTTTAGAGGGTCAAGAAGACATGACTGGTTTGTGACCCAGTCAGAACAAGGGCCTTTCTGCATAGAGTTTGCATATTCGCCAGGTGTGTGCATAGGTTTTCTCCGGGTTCTCTGGTTTCCACCCATAGTCCGAAAACATGCAATATGGAGATTCAGTTATTTGGACACTAAATTGACCATGAGTGTGAGAGTGGATTGTTGTTTGTCTCTACTGTATGTGTCCCTGTGATGGACTGGCGAACTGTCCAGGGTGTACCCTGCCTATCGTCCTATGTCAGTTGAGATTGGCACATCGCCCGTATCGCACATATCCTCCTTCTCCCCACCTACAGACATAGTAGACTGAAACATGAAGCACCCCTGTCTGTCACACAAATCAGAAACCACAGTCAATATAATTTCCTGTCCAGTAGATTAAATAATATTAAAAACAGAAGTTCTGTACAACTGTGAAATTAAATTGTTATCCTAAATCTCCACTACATTCTTGTAGAACACGTCACTGCGGTTTTGCATGCATGAAAAATATCTTCTTCACGAGTGGTTGCTGACTTTTATCATGATGTCAATTGGTGTACATTTATTTAAATTGGAAATACTTTTATTTTTCTTTGCCACCTATCGTCCAATGCTGGACTGTTTGACTGGTAGTGTATATTGCACCTATGTAAAGTCAGTCAGTCAGTCATCATCTAACCGCTTTATCCTCCACCAGAGGGTCGCGGGGGGTGCTGTGCCAATCTCAGCTACATCGGGCGATAGGCGGGGTACACCCTGGACAGTTCGCCAGTCCATCGCAGGGCCACACACAACTAGAGACAAACAACCATTCACTCTCACACTCAGTGCTAACCACTACCCCACCGTGTGGCCCTCCTATGTAAAGTATGTTTTATATATATATATATACAGTTGAAACTAGAAGTTTACATACACTATATAAAAAGACACATATGCTTTTTTTTTTCTCACTGTCTGACATGAAATGAGACAATCACTTTTCCTGTTTTAGGTCCATTAGGATTACCAAAATTATTTCTATTTGCTAAATGCCAGAATAATGACAGAAGGATTGATGGATTAATGACAGAACTGTATGTACATATATATATATATGATATATACATATATATATATATATATCGGGCCACATGGTGGTGTAGTGGTTAGCACTCTCGCCTTGCAGCGAGAAGACCCGGGTTCGAGCCCCGGTTGGAACAAGGGCCTTTCTGCATGGAGTTTGCATGTTCTCCCCGTGTGTGCGTGGATTCTCTCCGGGTTCTCCGGCTTCCTCCCACAGTCCAAAAACATGCAATGTGGGGATTAGGTCAATTGGACACTCTAAATTGACCGTAGGAGTGAGTGTGAGAGTGAATGGTTGTTTGTCTCTAGTTGTGTGTGTGGCCCTGCGATGGACTGGCGAACTGTCCAGGGTGTACCCCGCCTATCGCCCGATGTAGCTGAGATTGGCACAGCACCCCCCGCGACCCTCTGGTGGAGGATAAAGCGGTAGATGATGACTGACTGATATATATATATCATATATATACTCATCCCATGTGCAATTAATATATATATGTATATGTATATATATGTATATAGATATACATATACATATATATTCATTGCATATGGGATGAGTAACCTGTTATGTGTGGTCTACTGAGAGCAGTGTTTGTTGACGCTAACAGCTGCAGGGAGGAACGACTTGCGACAACACTCCATCAGACATATAGGATGCTTCAGTCCAGTGCTGTGATGGTGTCCTACAGGGGGTGGGAGACATTGTCCAATCAAAGATGAGAGCTTTGGAGATGAACAGAATCTTTGAATCTGTTTATGATTAAATATCTGTGCATATTATTTCCATTATTTATAATTTAATTAGGGTGTAAGAGGGTGTACAGAGTCCCAGGGAGGCCACATACTGACCTGGCCAAATGCATGTGAAGATAAAAGAGGAAAGATGACCTTGCTAAACACAGCTTTTCACAAGTCATCAGTATTATAAACATCTGAAAAAGTGTTCAGGTAGCAACTTCAGCTTCATGTACATTTTCTGCCTTTAACTTAAGTCTGTTAAAGGTTTTAAAACTTAATCATTTATAAGGACATAAACCCTTCTTCCTTTCTGTTTTTACTTCCCAATAACTACTTCCTCATATTCCACCTCTCCCTCTCAACCCAGCTCATTTTCCTTTTTTAGTCCTCTCTCTATTTAATTAATTTAAAAGAAAGAAGGTTCTCCACGACACATGAGGTGACAGTGATCATGACCATTAGCAGATGTTAGATACATGTCAGAAGATAAAACTACCTTACAGTAGGTTAAGACACATTTTTATACTCATATATCAAAATAAAACTATATTATTTTATTCATTATTATATTTGTAGTTTGCACTGGCTTCAGGCATCAGCCAACACATCCAGGATGTTTAAACCATGTTTAAACAAGTTTAGTTCAAGCGCTGCAGGTAAGGGAAGGAAAGAGTGTACAATGTGAAATCATTTTCCATTTCATAATTTTTCTGTATTGGCTTCTGATTGGCTTTGACAGCCTATGGTGTACTTTGTGTTATTGGCCCAGGGAGTGGCCTTTTTTAACCCACAAATTAAATAGCTGTGCTGGAAAAGTCTGAGAAGTCACAGTTCTTGGATCAACTGAACACAATCCTCAGTCAAGATGTAAGTACATTTTATTTTCCTGATTGCCATTTGTAAATTGGCTCAAGCTGAAAACATTTTTATCTGTAGTTATATTTAACATTTAGATTTAGATTTAACATTTACTTTTAGATTTAACATTTAGATTTAAATTTACTATTTTGAATTAACATTTATATTCAGAATTTATATTTAAAATTTAAATTTAGATTTAACATTTAGATTTAAATGTACTATTTTGAATTAACATTTAGATTCAGAATTTATATTTAAAATTTTGATTTTGATTTTGACTTAACATATAGATTTAAGTTTAATATTTTTAGATTTAACATTTAGATTTAGATTTAGTAGATTTAGATTTGACATTTAGATTTAATATTTAACATATAGGTGTAGCATTTAATATTTAGATTTGACTATTTAATATATGTATAAATATATATATATATAAATATTGGTCTAAATGTGTTGAAAAAGTCACAATTCACAGCACTCTGTAGTTAAACATAGTTTTAAGCTAAATGTGGCAAAATGTTGATGTTATTTTCAGCTTGAATCACTTTACAAACGACGGCTTAAAACATGAAAATGTGTGTGTTCCCCAGGATATACCTTTCAGGACTTGTTGTCTGTCTGCTGGCACTGTCTGCTAGCACTGAGGCCCATGTAGGGTAAGAAACATATATTTAATCTTATTTAGACCTATGTATTAAGCAGATTTCTATAAAATTTGCCAACCGGCAAACCAACTAAAGCTTAAAAATGACTTATCAGCGAATGAGGTAAATTGTTGGATAAATGAGAATGAATGAGTCTGACCCAGATGCTCATTCTTCATCACATTATATACCGCTGCCATTGTGTGTCCTTTTTCAAAATAATTTCACAGACATTCTACTGGAACCTGGATGTACGATCTCATTTGTGAGACTGACTTCTATCAGGTGAGTGTTTCTTGGCAAAAGAGAAAACTTTTTTTTCACCTTTCAGTGCTCACAAACTTTTAAACATATTTGCTCATGTCCTGCAGATCCGTCAACACAAGCCTGCAACTTGGGTTACAACTTCATCCCTGTCCATTGAAGAGGCTCTCTACCGTTTAATGGGGTATTTCAACGGTTCCAACATTTATGGTTCGTGTGTGTGTATGTGTGTGTATGTTCTTGTATGGGTATGTTTGTTATAAACTCACTCCCTTAAATAAGGGAGTGAGGATATTTTGGCTGGTCCTCACTTTGTGTCACCCCTTCAAAGGGTTTTTGGAGGGCTAAGACCTGGTTTTAGGGTTAGGATAAAGGTTAGGTACTTAGTTGTGATGGTTAAGGTTAGGGTAAGGGCCTAGGGAATGCATTATGTCTATGAGTGTCCTCATTACAAATGCTGAAAAAAACATTACACTTTAAAAGTATCATTTTCAGAAAGCACTGGTGCTTTGGTTGTATTAGTGGATGATCTAGTCACAATAATAATCAGAATAATGTATTTATTTATATAGGAGTGCGTCACAAATAAAAAGAGAGCTAATAAACACACATGGAAACCCAGTAAAATCAGGTAAAAGCACAAAACTAAAAGGAGAATAATAAAAAATAATAAATAAAAATAAAAACAAAGGAATAAAAGTGAAACACAAATTTCAAATGGGCATAAATCAGAAAAGGCAATACAATAAAATAAGAGTCTTATTAGTTAAAAAAGCTCTGTCCGATTCTGTCAGAGAATCTCAGTGTGCATACAGGGACATATGGGGATAAAAGTTCTGCAATATATGTGGGAGCCAGACCATTAAGAGCCTTGTAGGTAATTAAAAGAGCCTTAAAATAAATTCTAAAATGTTCTAAAGGTCAAACATGTACAGGGATCCAGTGTAAAGAGGCTAAAGCCAGAATTATGTGTTTGAATCTATTTACCCTGGTTAAAAGCCTGGTAGCTTAGTTCTATAGAGATGATCCTAATGTCTAAACATCAGTTGTGTGATCTCAATGTCTTTCTTTAGGAACAACATTTGACATTGCACCTCCTTTGATTGTGACGGTCCCTAACAACAGTTCTCAGGAAAAATCAGTCTACTGGAGTTTCTTGCTGCCACCTTTACTTTTCCCTCCCACTCCTACTGATGATTTGGTAAGCCATGGCACATTAATCTTCATTTGATCATAATTTCATCATTTGTGAACTGATTGTGTGGCATCTACCATGAGCTCGGAAGATAACTTAAGTTGACTTGCAGGTGTTCCTCACTGACACAGCAGCCATGACTATGTTTGTGCTACATTCATTGCCCAACAACACCGATGTCAACATAACCACGTTTCAATCAGTTCTTGACTCAGTCAATTATTATCGCGAGATCCACTACGCTGCGTTTTACAAGTAAGCAAATCAACATTAATCTTTGACCCCCTTGTTTTCATAAAAAACTTAAATATATTTAGTGATTTAATGTCTTTGTGTTTCTTGCAGTCCCTTCACTTCTTCTTGGAAAGATGAGCTGTGGTTTCATATTCCTCAGAACCCGCTTGACACCAGTGGGGAATGGAGCAGTGAGGAAATTCCCCTCTTATGCCCTTGATGGCTTAAACACAACTGACTTTTGCACATTTGTTTCGTTATTGATTGAAATACTCAAAATGAAATGAAGGCCATAAATCACCATGGTTGGATTTATGTTATATTCATTAAAGTCAGTTACCTCCGTGTGTTCCTGTTGTTCTTGATTGATCCTAAAAAGTCTACTTTAGACTGATATAATTCAACCATACCAATAGATGGCATTACTTCAACAAGACCACACTGACATGATTACAAGGCCATAAGGAACAGAAGAATCTTTTCACTTTGATAAAACTTGGACCTTTTTGAACAACTGATGGGAATAATCATGTGACTGTTTTATTAATGAATGTCAGTATCCTGCAGGTGTCATAATATCATAACAACACTTGACACACCCTTTGTTCAGGTCTGATGTCATTGTCATAGTGTCATCAAAGTTGCCTGTGCCATTTTTTAATTAGCACTCCTTTTTACCTGATATCAGAGGAATATTGTCTGATATTGTAGCAAAGTTTTCTTATGTCTTTCTTATTTATTAGGGTGGATAATTTGCATTTCACAAGAGAATGAAGAACTGATGCTCACCTCAAAGAATCATTCAACTACACTCAGATGTAGCGATCAAGTGCTCTTGTTGGCTGTACGATATGAAGAAGAAGAAGAAAAAAGATCAGTAATGCATTTGCTAAGACCTTAAAGAAACTCAGATACAACAAAACAACAACTCATCTGTTAAACTTAACAGTGATTTCACTCCAGAGAGATCCAGCCTGTCTGTGTCACATGGAAAGGGGCTAGATGGTTGGTTGTCTTACTGACTGACAAACTGTATAGGAGTGCCAGTCAGGAGAGGCTTTTATGACACTATAGATCAAAGTCCACCTGTGGGCCTCAAACAACCATCAGTCCAGTGGGGCTGTTGGGTCTGCCTGCTGGCCTTTCTCCGCCTGGCCTGCAGTGTCTGTCTGGTCCACAGATCTCTGCGACAATGAAGATCAGGTCGGACTGACAGGGGAGTTCAAGCTAAGCCCCACCTGCCAGAATGGACCTAGCTGGTTATCAACCACAACTGCCGCAGCCTCTTGTCCACCGCCCCGACAACTGTCCGAACAATCTCTTCAATTTGGAGGGATCGTCAACATGTAAGTATTAGATTTAAGTATAAACCCTGACAAGTAGACATCAGACGCTTCTGTTTGAACTCGCACATGGTTATCATGTATCTTTTAGTGCTCTGTTTTAAAGGTTGTGTCTGGAAACGCACATCATGCCTTGATACATGAAAAAACATTTAACACCTCCACTGAGAAATACAAGAGGAAAAAATACTTTGTATGTGTTTTATCATTGTACAACACTTTTTTTTCATTTTAAAGACTGGTTCCAGTCGTAACCGGTGATATCTCATAATTATGTAAGGGTCATATCTATTATCATTGCCGAAGGAAATCAAGCTGGGTGATAAGGTACAGTCTGCAACAGAGGGATGGTCCTGTATTGCTCTTTACTCTCTCAACATCAGCAATAAATAGCATTATTGTCTCTACGAACAGCTGATTGTTCAGAATCACACCAATCTGAAAGTATGTGTTAGTTATTAATCTTCTTCAATGCCATCTTAAAATATTACCAGCATTACTATGTGTCATATTTCCAGCAAAAATAACGAAACACAATGGTGGTGTGATAATCCACACGAGGCTCTCAGTCTTCTTTCAGGGACACTTTTTAACTAGCCTCTGTGTCTGTCTCAAATGGACGACTCTGGATTTATTTATTTGTGTAAAACATTGTTGTGATTGAATGAAAACTCTGAAGTTTTGTTTTGTTCATGCGAATATCTAATCATCCAATGACAAATCAGCAACTCAACACATTCAGCCATGTAGACATGGTTTAAACCAGGCACCAGAATGGGGAACAAATTGTGATTTAAGTGACTTCAAATGAGGAAAGATTGTGGGAATCTGCCAATCTGCTGGGATTTATACACGCAGTCATCTCTAGAGTTTGAAAATAAATAAATAATTAAATATCCAGTGAGCAGTGCCCAGACATGTCTGAAATTGAAAGTAACTACTAGTTTACAACCAAGGTATGCACAAGGCCTTAGCTGAACATGTCAAACCTTGAACATACAACATGCAAAACATGAAGCACATGGGCTGCAGCAGCAGAAGCCCTCACCAGACGCTAGCCACATAACAGCTAAAGAAGATGATGGGGAATGTCCAGTACAGTGATCGTGGTCTTGGTCTTGGTCCTACCTCATAGTACACTATAGTACACTCAGGTCTCAGTTTTTGTGATCGTAAGTACAGCACAGTGGAAACTCTCACAATTATACCTTGTCTCGTCTTGTGCCACGTTGGCTGTGGTACAGTAGAAGAAGCTTGTGTCCTTACTTCCATTTGATTTACTGATATTTGTGGCATCATTCTCCAGCTGAGGAGTTAAAGGCAGAGCCAAGTGGGAGACCAGATCCTGAGGAGGCTTGCCCCGTCTGTGGAGACAAGGTGTCAGGATACCACTATGGACTGCTCACTTGCGAAAGCTGCAAGGTAAACAACAGGGTTTGCATAGTTCATTGCAAATAAGTCTTCTCCAGCAGCAACATGCGTGTTATACATACCAATTTAGGGCTGCAGATTATGGATAATCAGTTGTTGATTATTTTGTTCTCTAATATGTAAAAAAAAAAAAAAAAGTGGTTTAAAGTTAAATGCTTGTCCATAAATCAAAGATATTTCATATACAGCTTAATATAGAGATACATTATATTAATCTGTATATTTCACATACAGTTGGAGATAAGTATGATCTATATTTATCATATATTTATCTGTGTCTGCAGGGATTCTTTAAACGCTCGGTGCAGAATAGCAAGCATTACACCTGTGCAGAACAGCAGAGCTGCCCCATGAACCTTTCTCAGAGGAAACGTTGTCCCTTTTGCCGCTTCCAGAAGTGTTTGGCAGTTGGCATGAAAAGAGAAGGTATACCCACCCTACACACACAAATGTACACACATACATTTTTGTATTGGCACATGTATTCTCCTGCATTGCAACATGCTTTGACATGATTCTTACCCATGCAGCTTATCTAAGATGTCATAAACAAGTGCAGGTACTGCCTGCAACGTCCCAGATGTACATTTTTATCATCTGAGCTCTTGACTCAGTGATTTAAAAAATATTTCTGGCAGTGTCTGAATGAATTTGCATTAATAACCTTCTTATTAGTTTCATGTCCTTTCAACAGCTGTAAGAGCAGATCGCATGAGAGGTGGCAGAAATAAATTTGGGCCTCTGTATCGACGGGACAGGCAGATGAAACAGCAAAGGGCTTATCTCCAGTCAGACACCGTTCCCCACAGGATTAAGATGGAAACTACACAAACACACCGAGCCACAGCGACAACTGACCACATGTGCACTTCATTGTCCTCTGATGCTGTTCATCAACCCCACATGCATCCCTCGACAGTGGTGCAGTCAGGAGTGTCAATGCCTCTGGACTGCTTAGTGAACACAGACAGGATGACGACTCCTCCATCCTTGCCCTGTCCTGGACTTTACTACTGCACACTCCCTGGATTTGTCCAGGAGAAAAGAGAAATGGCTTTTAGCTGCAGCACAGCCCCTACTAATTATCCAATGCAGCCAAACAGTGCATTCCCACCAA
The DNA here is from genome assembly GCF_019176455.1 of Solea senegalensis. NCBI lineage: Eukaryota > Metazoa > Chordata > Actinopteri > Pleuronectiformes > Soleidae > Solea > Solea senegalensis. Next base: position 186,353 of record NW_025320924.1, on the reverse strand, counting down.
AAGGCACATCAGCATCGCCCCCTACCTCAACACTAAGCTCAACCAACCCCCTCTCACAAGCTCTCTCTCAAACCTCAGACACTGCCCACTCTGCCAATCATTCAACCAACTTCCTCAGTCAACTCCTGGAAGGAGAGCAGGATGAGAGCCATCTGTGTGCCAAGGTCCTGGCCAGCCTGCAGCGAGAACAGGCCAATCGAGGCAAACATGACCGCCTAAATACATTCAGCATCATGTGCAAAATGGCTGACCAGACTCTGTTTGGTCTTGTGGAGTGGGCCAGGAACACGGCTCTCTTCAAGGAGCTCAAGGTGACAAATCATGAAGTCTTGTGATGTAGTGTGCGTAATGTTAATGTCAGTTGTAGAAAGTCGAATGAGATCTGTGTGCACACTTATGGCATTTTTGTCAGAGGTTGTCTTGGATTATAGAATGTAGACCAGGGCTGTAGAGGGTCTTCTTTCATCACAAGGGGGCCAGTCAAGTAAAAAAAAAAGTCTAACTTTTTGAGAAAAAGATATCAAAATAATAATGATATATGGAGTGATAAATAGTTCACAATATAAAAGAAAATTTAATCTGTTAATAAAAATAAGCATACAGAAATAAGTCACTACCTGGATATCAAGTGGCAGGCCACAATCTGGGACCTCTGATGTAGACCTATGAAGAATAAATTAGATTTTGGTGGTGATTCAGATGCAGATTCAGAATAAAAAAAAAAAACTAAAAAACCTAAGACTGGGGTTTATTGAAACTCGGGGCAGCTCGGTACTACTTTTGTGTCCGATTCCTACTGATACAAATGAAGTCTCTGTCCAATAGTCTTTTAACCCTTTTACTAAACTGTTACAAAAAGCCATCACATTTCATTTGTGTGGAAGACTTTTTCAACTCTCACGTCATGGCCACATGATGGTGGTGGTGGACGCCTAACTGTACTCATTGAAGTATTTATGTTGCATTTGAATTTTACTGTTTATTTTCTCTGATACAGAGTACTGTATTAGCTCATCCCTAATTGACTCAGTGGGTAACGAAGCAGCCATGGCGTAGGTTTGATCAACTTCTCATTCCTCACATAGGTGGAGGACCAGATGGTGCTGCTGCAGAGCTGTTGGAGTGAGTTGCTGGTCCTTGACCACCTGTGTAGACAGGTGGCCTACGGCAAAGAGGGATGCATATATCTGGTCACAGGACAACAGGTCAGGTTTTACACTTCGCTCTGATAATGATCAAACATGTCTTTGGATTGTACTTGGATTGCATTTCTCTCATTCCGATTCAGATAGAGATGTCGAACGTCGTCTCTCAGGCAGGAGTGACACTGAGTAGCCTGGTATCAAGGACCCAAGACCTGGTTTCCAAGCTGAAGACACTCCAGTTAGACAGACATGAGTTTGTCTGTCTTAAATACTTGGTGCTATTCAACCCTGGTAAGCTTTTACTTTTGAAAAGTAATACACTCGCACAGACTTAAAAGTATGTGTTTATGATGACTACGCATGCATCTCTGTGCTCCAGATGTGAAACATGTGCAGAGTCGCAGGCAGGTGGAGCAAATTCAAGAGAGGGTGAATAGGGCCCTGATGGAGCACACCCAGCAGAGTCACCCAGGGCATGCAGACAAGTTTGGCCAGCTGCTGCTTCGCCTCCCTGAGGTTCGCAGCATAAGTTTGCAGGTTGAGGAGTATCTGTATCAGCGCCATCTTCTGGGAGATTTGCCCTGCAACTCGCTGCTTGCCGAGATGCTTCACACCAAGCACAACTGAGACATTGCTGTAAATCTTTGTGCATCCTTTTCAGCCTTTTAGTAACAACTGATCTTTCTACTTGAGATGATTGAGGCAACACTTTACAGGGATGTTCTCTTCCACAGCTCACAAAAATGCCATTAGGTTTTTCCTTAAGAAGGGGCAATACTTACTGTACTTCATTCCAGTTCCACTTATCTATAGTATTAACACAGCCACAACACCCATTAAGTATTTTTGGGCAGTATTGTTGTGATATTTCAGATCAAAGCCCTACTGTGATGTTTTAATGAGCAGGAAGACCTGCTTTTCAAGGAAGGAAGAAAAACACTTGAATAAAGAAATGTGGTTTCGCACGTGTTGCCTGTGTGTTCTAAAATTCAACTGAGTGATGCTGACGCAAATGGAAAAAAAACATTTGGGAATGTAAAAAAAAATAAATAACATAACGATGATTCAAAATGGAGTTTTATTTGTCTGGTCCAGTTGCAAGGATAGTTAGTTTATGAAATTAACACACACAATGTGCTGGCACAAACTTATCAACTAAAGAGAAAGAAATGAATGTGTGACTTAACGTGTGACATAACGCCTGAACCAAAAAAGACAGTAGAAACTGGTACTAAACATCAAATGAGACATCCAATGTAAACTGAATAAATACACCTAAGGGTGATGTGGGGATTTTAGGGGAGAATTGCACAGAATCAAAATATATTGTTACAAACATAAATACAAACAGCCACTTAGTTTATATGCACTTCTTCAATCATCTAATTTAATTTACTTCTTTTGCACTCAACCCGTTTTTCACATCTCACTCAAACTGTTGGAGGCAGTCACAGCTGCTGGAGCAGACTGATAAGTTAAAGATGGCCATTGTCCCACAGATGTTGTGGTGGTTTTATCCTGATCAACCAAAAGTAAATGTATTGTCAAATGTGTTTACCAAAAGCATGGACTAAAAGAACAACAACAGTTTGCTGTTTACATTCCCACCAGTTACACAGTCTCTGGAGAATGTGGCGACAATGAGGGCCGCTATAGTTCAGAGCAATCCTTCAAAAGGAAAAGCCCTGTGTATATGCCAAGACACACGTATATTTGGAAACTGACACATGACAACCTAAAGATTTATGCATCTACAGACGAAATGCTTAGGAAAGCTTCAATTTGACAATTTCTATTTATTCTCATTCACCCTTTCTCATCTCAAACATACATCTCACTATTGGTCAAGCAGCAGGCTAGCTTATTCATAGCTTACAAAGGTCAATTTTTTACAAATCATTGTCAAAAAAAAATCAAAGTAACTGGCATTCAGTATATTAAATTAGCATTGATTATCATGTTCACACAGAGCTGTATCCAGGTAATGGTAAACATGATAAAGCCCTCCTTCATGTTTCCAGCATTGTTTTTCAAGATCATACAACATTTCAATTCACCATGTCGAAAATGAGAACGCATATTTCATGGGAAAAGGTCAAGGCTTCCAAACGCTGAAGTGACTTGTCCAGCAGAAACATGTCAAATATTATAAAAAATAAACATCCAGATGTCCACAGCTATAGGAGAGTTGAAGTAGAGTGCACAAACTATGGGGCAGTTTCTTGTGTAAAAAAACTGATAACCAGAGAAGCCACCACCACCAGTGCAGGCCACAGAGGAACCACCCCACTATGGTGTATTCAGGTCCTGAACAGCCAGTACAAACACCCCTGAATGGAATAAGTGGTTAGTGTGTACCCTACATTCATATGAGAGCAGTTACCTGCTGTTGATTTTCAGCTGAATCTCCTATCAAAACTGAACCAATGGCCCTCAGCAGACGGGAGAAAGCTAGAGCTCAAAGAAAAGGCAACAAAAGGAAAAGCAAGCATGATTGAGAGAAGGAAAAACTACTCAGGCCCAAAATACTGTTAAGTGGGCAAAGGCAGTATGGTTGTTTCCGCTTAAGAATCGCCAAAAAAAAAAAAAGCAGGGTAAGGCAAGCAATGGGGGAAAAAAAGGGTACAAAGGTAAGACAATTCTTCATCCATTACATTTTACAATCTGGGAACTAATCAGAAGATAATAAACCTACTGAAACTACAATGGCTGAATGTATGAGTGATTGGCCATTCCTCTTGGCATGTAGAGTTAACTGGATTGTCCTTGGGGTCCACACTGATATGTCAGTCACTGTGCCCACTGTTCACCTAAAAGCAAAATCAATGACCACAAGTGCTGCACTGGCCAAACTAAAGGACAGTCCGAGTCTAGCTGGGAGTCAGTTCCCTGAAAGATATGATCACTACCAATCTTTTTTATGTCTTTATTTGGGGGTACCAAGCTTTTTGGGAGTTCCTGGGCGCTTTTGCCAAAAATGGCCAGGGATGGTGAAGGCATCAACGCTCATGGACATGGTTTTGGACGGGATGGCCGTGAACTGTTTGCGGTCAGAGCTGTATTTGTAAATGGATTCTACCATCTCAGGTGAGATGATGCGGGGGCCAATGCCAGTGAGCCGTTCCATCTCCTCAGTTTCAAGGTTCATAGTGTAAACTGCTCTGAATTGGCAGCTGGCATCTCTGAAGAGGATGAGAAAATGATTGGCAGCACACTTCTCCATTTCCTGTAGAGAGAGAGAAAGAAAACATTACCTTTTATTTGTAAAGCTCATGCACAAATCACAATTTGCCTCACAGGGCTTAACAAGGTGTCCTCCTCGATAACCAACTACAAGAAAAACATTGCATTTGAGTTGTTGTTTTTTACATTTGAGGTAGGTGGAAAAGTTGGCATACAACTAAATGTAAAGAAGTTCAATGGATGGAACAGAATGAGATGTTTTATGATGTTCTAGCACTTACAAAAAAAAGAGTAAAACACACCAACTCTCAGTATTAGCTTAAAAGCAGTGGAAGAAAATGTACATAAATGCACATTTTCTTCAATTAGACCAGGGAATAGTCATCTGTTACCTATCTGAAATAGACTTCTCTGTTGGACTTTAACAAAGCAAAGTGGCTTACCTCTACAATCTTGTTTTTCTGTGGTTCATTGACCTTGCCAGCCAGGCAGCAACGAGTGATAGCATTATGAATGATGAACTTGTTGGACTTAAAGCTTGGTTCCTTGTACAGCTTTGGTCCTGTCAAAATACATAGTTTCCATCATCGAGGACATCATATACGCAACATAATAATTGCACTACTTTTTATTGTTTAAAACAAAACTTGCTTAATTGGGAACATAATCACTGACCTGTGTATTCTGGGATTGAGGCTGGGGAAGAAATAGTGGAGCCATTCTCCCAGTCCTTCTCTCCATTCAGAGCAATCGATCGACCTGGTGATCTTTGCCGAGAAGGAGAGTGCGAACGGCTACAGACAATCAAAAATGATTTTGAAGAGAAAAGTCATTAATTAACCTTGGTGATGTGTTCACATGTGTGTTTGGCCAAAGTAGCAGTGAAAGGAGCAATCACACCATCTGTATTTGGTATAAGGTCATACCAACAGAAAATACACTGATGACTCTTAATGAGATGTGAAGGCATTTTGCATCTTTGGGCTTCTAAATGACACAATTATTTTGCTATATTACTGCATGTATATGCCACTCTCAATGGGCAGGTTACCTGGGAGACTTCCTAACAGATAGACCTCCAGAGTCATTAGCCATGGAGGACAGGTTCATGGATGAGTGGGAGTACACTTTGTTCAGCTTGGTGCCTAGATGAAGTAAATGGGAAAAAATATATTGAAACAAGGGATTTTAAAAAGATGGAAAATAAAGACAACTATCACTGAGTGTAAATATAACATGTGCTTACCCATGAAACCCTTTGCAGGGCTATGAGAGAGCCCAGAGTCATCCCTGAACACAGTCTTGGGTCTCTGCTTCTTGACACCACGAACTGTAGTGGGTTTCTGCCTCAGCACCTTGTCTAAGTCTTCCATGATCTTCAGCTGTTGTCTCCTTTCATACTCCTGCCTTGTGAAATCTCCTCTGCGGTGGGGAGTCCCTTCTACTGGTGGGGTGCTTGATGTTGGGGGGGTGCCTGGGGTCTGAGGTCTGTCCTCACTCTTGTTACCCCAGCCCTCAATCGTCATCCACTGGGGCTTGCTGAAAGTCAATAGAGACATTATATAAAACTAATCTGAATTACAAAGCACCTGCCTCATGTGGAGTATAAAGCGGTAGAGGATGGAGGGATGGTGCAAAAACATGACTACAGTAATGATCAAACCTCAAGGCATTTGACCATTGACAAAATGCTACAACAAAACAAAAAAGCATCTTACTTTGATTCTTTTGCTTTTTCTTGCTCAAGTTTACGCCTTTTCATCTCATCTGCTCTCTTCTGTTGTTTCTCCAGCAAAGCTGCTCTTCGCTGGGCCATCTCATCCTCTGGTCGCTCCTTGTCATCCTTAAAGTGAACACAGAAATAAAATAGTATTAACATGGTGACCTTACATGAACATTTATTTTAACAATAATGTATTATAATTATATCTATTTTTTTTTACATTGACTAAGGTCTTTTAATAATTAATGTAGTAATCAGGCACCCACCTTGAAAAAGAAACCAAGCCCTCCTTTCAACTCTGGCTCTGTCTTGTCACTCATTGAGTCAAGGAAGGAATCAGGTAAGTGGTCATCATCCTGCCCATCTTCCAGGGCAGAAAGTGAGATCTCAATCAGGCTACTGCGCTTGCCATTCAACATTCCTGCAGGAGCATCACTCTCAAAGGAGCACTCTGATGGGGCACCAGAGCTGCAGCCCCCACCTGCAACTCCGTCCCTCTTGGTTGCATGACTAAGCAAAGAAGCAGTCTCCAGGTCCATGCTAAATATGCTTTGGTCATCAATGGAGCCTACCTCTGATAGGGAGTCATCTACGATCGGATGTGGAGTTGGGGTAGGGGTTGGTATAGGGGTAAGTGTTGGTGTGGGAGTGGGAGTTGGCCCAGGTGAGCGCAGATCATCTAGGCTGCCAGAGTCACCAATGGAGAATGAAGATGAAGTCTGGACTTGGGACTGGCGCGGATTTACTCGACGAAGGTGAGGGATGCGGTCCACATTTTGAGGTGGGGTGAGAACCCTCGACAGGGTTGTGACCCTTATGTCTGGGGGGCGACTGTTTTGGTGGTGTTTGGGGCTTTTAGGGGGCACAGATTGGGTTCTACGATGGACTTGAGGTGATTTAGGAGGAGTGCTGTAGTTTGTGATTCTGCGTGATGGAGACGGCGAGGAGGAGGCTGAATTTAAATTTCGGTTAGATTCTCGAGACATGCGTGGAGGGGCTGGGGTGGAGGTTTTTGGGCTGGGTGTAATAACCCAGGATTTGTTGTTGGAGGATGTGGGTTTTTTCTTGATTAGGTGGTTCTGCTGTTCAGTCAGCCGCTGCATGTCACTTTGTAGGGAGCTAAGAGCAGCAGTAAGCTTCGATACAGCATTGTTATAGTCTCCTAGCGGAGCAACTGTTTTCTCAGGAGTGCCAGAGTCCTTATCTCCTGGTGTACCCGTCTTTTCTTTAGAGTAACTGAACTGTTTGTTGAGCAGGAGTCCCCCTTTGACATGACCCTCATCCTTCACTGAAGGGTGCTGTTCATCTTGGTCCTGCTGGACTTCTGCCTCCATGCGAGCTAGTCGTTCTTCCAGTGTTAAGCGAGAGAGGTCTTCTTCTGTGGATGAGGTGCTGTCCTTGCCATTCCCTCCTTCCCCTTCACCTTCATCCTGTTCCTTCTTTAACTGCAGAAATGCACTCTTACCAAGTCTTTGCCGGTGCTTGGCAAAAATGGCCTCAATGCGTTTCTTCTGGGCCTCGATAGCTTTGCGCTTTTCTTCAAGTCGTGTTCCCAGCTCAGACATCTCATTATTGAGTTGTGGGCTCTTGCTTGGACTTTCCTCAGACTTTTTTGCCCACGTAGTTACCTGAAGAGAGGAAGGCTCCTTGGCTTTGGGAGAATCCATAATCTGCTTCTTTTTGCGCTCTGCAAAGCTGGTCAACTTTACACCACTGTCAGACTCCTCTTTGCCATGGCTCCTAACAGAGTAAGCACTTGCAGCTGGTGTGGCTGGAGTGGACTGTGCCTTAGGCATGTCCTCTGATGCATCCGAGTCCACACTGCCATCTCTCAAGACTGAATCATCATCTCGTGAACATTCAGAAGTGTTCCTTGTGCGAGTGGGCTGCCTGGGTTCTCCTGTAGGCCGGTGCATCATTCCTGAGTGTGTTGGGGCAGAGCTGCTGATGGGTGCTAAGTTATTAGTATGCCTTGAACTAGCTGGGTCATCAGGAGAGTGGAGGTAGAAGCCATCAGGAGCACCATCTGGGTGTAAGCGAGGCTCCATCTTGTTCTCGTTGTGGATAATTTGTAGAGCCTCTTCAATGGTAGGAAGCTCTCCTGTTTCATTCCCTAAAAGGCTATTCTGATCTTCCAACCTTGGAATATTGGGAGTCTGGGTGGCCCAGGAGGCTCGCTGTGGGCCATTGGGGCCCAAGGGCTTGTTAAGCAAATTGCTGATGTCTTCAGGAGGGGTATAGGGAACCCGGGTTATGTTTTGGGCTGCTGGGTTGAGTTGGTCTGAGCTCACAGAGCGTGTTATTACAGGGTTGCCCATTACAATGTCTACATCACTGTCCAGGCCAAAGGGAATGCTGAAGGAAACTGCTGACAAGGGGCGGCTAAGGGGGGGAAAAAAAGGTGAGTTAAGTACAATGTTGACAGTGACAAGTACCGATGACAGTGCTACCGAGTACATTTGTTTTACCTGAGTGATTTTTTGCTCCACGTCTTTCCAACTCCTTCTATATGAGACATTGAGGTAGACTGAGTCAAAGATCCTGAGTGCAATAGGATACACAGACATGTGAAGGCATGCACACAACACAGGGATACACACCACAAAGGGATACACCTAACAGCACACCAATAAAAAGGACAAGAACATTTTCAAAAGGTTTTAATATTAATAAAATTAAGAAAAACAATATCATACAGCATGAAACACAATGAAGACATGCACAGGTATTGAGGGAAATACATGTTACCTTAATGGAGAATGATTAAAAAAAAAAAAGAAAACAGAGTGGCTTATTAAGGAAGATGGTTTCAATCTTACCTAATGCAGGGGATGAGATGGGGAGGAAAGGCTTCTTGAAGATAGAGGGGGAGGAACTGTAGGGCATTGGAAACAAGTTTAAGCAAGTGCATCTAATTAATATGCCAGACTACTATAAAAGCAAAATAATGATCAGAGAGCTTCTATACCTGTTGCCACTTGGTGTTACTGGTGCAGATCCATCTAACAAAAACAAACAAAGAGCTTGTATCTAACAGATATGTCATATTATGGCCTTGCAGGATTGCGTCACAGTATTTAGAAAGCACCACATACCTAATGTGTCTACTGGCTGAACAAAGTCCGGTCTTTGCAATTCAAACCAGCTAAGCAGTTCTGCAAGGAAGCTCAGCCAGTTGAGCTAAAACAAATAAATAAAAACAATACAGTACAGGTATTAGGAAGACAATACTGTGCAAAATACTTAAATACTATATATTTATTATGCATCATTCAGTTGACCAATGATTGGACAAATTAATGTAAGTACCTCAAGCTCCTGTGGAGTGTATAGCATGTCTTCCAGTGTCATGTGACAGCAGCATTTTAAACAGCTGTCACAGAATTCACGGATAAACTGCAGGTTGTACAGGCTGTCTGCTACAGATATGGAATCCTTCATACAAACATCTTACAAAGAGAAAAAAAAGATTGTTTTAACTAAGCTTGCATTTTCACTCTTGGAGTTAGTTGGTGGTTAATGTGAGTCTTGGTACCTTCAAGTCTTAATAGGCCAGGGCAATAGTAATGAATGACAGCAGCAACAGCACATCCACTGGACAAGTCCTTAACTTCATTCACCAAGGGAAAGATGGCCTTTTGTTTGGACTGAATTTTATCCTTCCTGTAGCGGAGCTAAAAATATCACATCAAAAACACAATCAAAAACTGCAGTTGGACCTTAAAAATGTTTATGTATAAAATATTTTGGACCGCAGTTAATCTTGAAACCAAAATCAGTGTTTCTTGCTCATGTCAATGTTAAGAACATTTATATACATGACACAAAATGTTGTAAAAAGGTGAGAAAGAGGACACATAAAGGCCATGCTAATGTGTACAAGAGACAGATTAGAATGATGAGATCCAAAGGGAGTGCCTTAATCAGAGCAGACAGGAGCAAAGTTTTGTCAGAAAAAAAAACTGAAGGTAGGTGAAGGTCTTGGGAGGCAAGGAGAACAAGAAATATATGGAGGAAAATATGTTTCAGGTACAACTTAAGTAAATAAAAAACAGCATACCGTCAGCAGGGACCAGCTGACAAGGAGAGTCTGTTAACCACCTCAGCTTTTCACACGCAAACAAACACCTCTGCCACACAACCAGAGGAACCAGTTGTACATGTTCCAATTGTGATTCATGCAACACTCGTGTTTTTCGACAAACAGTCCCTTCCACACTCCGGTCATGCCCTGCCTTATGACATTTATGCTGTGACATCTGTCGTGCAATTTAGTACAGCCTACAATGTGAGGCACACTGGCATTCTCAAACCAATATATGGAGGGGAAAAAAACACAACTGACCATCAGATATTTGCTGATAAATTTGATGAAGACACTGGAGGGATGGAGGGACAGGGGGAAGGAGCAGAGGAAAGGAAGGAACTTACAGGAACAAGTTTCCAGTACCAGCGAGTAGGACACTGTTAGAGAGGAGGAGGGATAGGACATAAAGAAAGACAGGGACGTGGAAAACAGGAGCACAACAAGAGGTATTAAGCCCATAGTGGAAGAACTAGACAAAGAGAAAGGGATGAGATGGTCATTTGTTGGCATGACATGACACCCTTGTTGACTGAGCATTGCATTAAACTATACTTAATTTGGTTGTTGAATGAGGATAGATGAGGACGGGCAAGTGCAGCAAAAACAACAATATAAGCTTAAGACACCACTGCTTTTTTATTGCATTAAATGCATAATCTGAGAGAGATCATGAATGTTTGGATAAAATAATATGTGACAAGAGACAAAAATGAACTGGCTTTATAAAACCAAACTCACAGAGGGCTGAAGAGGTTGAGGTTCTGTAGCCTGAGATGAGTCATTCTGGGATCCTTCAGTAAGTTCTCGGAGTTTCTGATTTAACTGAGAATAATGGAGATCTGTACTGAGTATGACTGTATGTGTTGACATATTAATAAAACAAAAGATTACAGGATTACAGCACTATACTTTCTGAAGCTAAAAAGACACTGGTTCATCCAAATAGCTTAGGATGTTTGAACAAAAACACATTTCTGACCAGACCCAAAAAGAATATGTGTACATGAATCAAAAGTGCTATCCATCTGACTCGCTCCTTACCTCGTTAACCCAATGAAGCAGAGCCTCCTCCCATCTGGTAGATCTACCCAGCAGCTCAGCAGAACCACACGTCTTCACCGCAGTCACCGTCTCCATGGCGCCCACTGCCATCAGGGCATCTATCACCACAAGGTGAGCACTCTGTACCAATCACATGGAAGAAAGAAGAGGAAGGGTCAGGGGATGGACCAGTCACAGCAGAAGCCAGAGGGTTCAACAACATAAATCAATTACAGCTAACACAATAACACAGGACACAGACATTTCCTCCACACTTGCAGGACACAGATCACCTCTTCATGTTACAACACTACCAATAATTACCAGCAGAATCCTCTAGAGGTCACCAGAAACCAGCTGTGAGTCAGCAGAAACACTAACAAGAGTTCTCAGCAAGCAAACACACACACACACACACATCAGTAGTTGTCAGTGAACTCTGGACCTGTGTTTGTACAATCATTAAATCATTAAAGAGGCAGTAGACCAATAACATGTTAACACGTGTGTTTGTGGTCCATCCTCCCGTGCATTACAGGGCAATACTGCTTCATGACTCATGTGCATGACAATCAGTATAAAATGAGGTGTTGTAACAGAACACCAGGAAGCACAACAAAGAACAGTATATAGTATATCTTTTTTCTATTTTGGATGTATAAAGTGTTTGAGTCAGACAACAAAAGGGCTGTAAAACCTACTTTTTGCCAACAATCAAACAAAAACACTCTTACTTAGTCATTCCTAAGCACATGTGTTTAGACATTTATTCAGACATGAGACCATTACTGTGTTCTATCCTACTACCAGAGCCTATTAAAATGTACCATCAACGTTATCAGCACAGTCAGAGTGAATGGCTTAATTCTATAAACTTGTTAGCTCATTAGAAGTTGTGTTCCATCCATGCCACAGAACTGAAACCAACATGTCAAACCTCCGTAGTGCTCCAAACCATCATAAAGTCTGTGTATTTAACGTATGTCTCACTCTCCTCTAACTAAATAAACTATAGTTGTCATCCAACAGCAGCACTGGGGGCCCCTTGCCTGACTACTAGCTAATGGCAACAAACCTCTTAATTAATTCTGACCTATGGAGGGTACAGGCAAGTCACAAACAGCACATTCTTGTGAAGGGGCCATTCCACAATCACTAATCTTCAGTTCTGAGCCTAATCTGTGCAAATCAGTGCCTGTTCCCTTTACTACTTACAAATTCCACTTTAGAGGCCAGACATTCTTACTCTTACCTCTTACACTTCCCCTCGCTGGGAGTGATGGCAGTCAAGCTGCATGTATGAGCCCTGTCTGATGTCTGCCTACTCAACCCTGATGTAAAGTGCTGACCTGGACAGAGCCAGGGATGGTTTCGAACACAGCAGGCTATAACAGCAAAGGCTTGTCAGATAACATTGGGTCAAGCTCTCTGGATGTGCTGCAGTTAGTGGCTGGAAGCTGTGAGGCTTTGGCTGCAATGTCCTCTAAACTCTGCTGCCAGGACTAGAACTGCTGCTGACATGTTGTATCTTCAGTGGAAATGTCTGCAGTACAAATGATCTGATCTGCAGCCTCACTGTTTTTTTGGTATGACAACGAGGCTTAATTGTATAGTCATTAAGTTTGGTGAATATACAAATTCATATACAATCAACATCTTTAACAATGCCAACAATGCTATGCTTGTCTTAAAATAAAGAAACAGATCTTGATCTCAAAAAGATATCCTGATTAAATTAAGTTACTAATATATCAGAGTGCAATGTCTAGCAATATCCTGCCAGATGCTGTGTTTGAAACACTAAAACAAAGTGATTTAAGGTAGGTATACTTTTGCATTTAGCCATGAAGTGTAATCACAGGTTGGCACTATGGGAGACAGGATGACAGAGAAAAAATAGAAATGAACAAAGGAGAATGATAGAAGCAGAGGAAGTGGCCAGTCCTATTGTCATATTGTACACTGATTATTCAGAGGAGATAAAAAAAAGAAAGTGCAGGGGAAGGATGGGTACTGCTGGTGGTTTTCCCTTTGCAGACCCAGGAGAGCTTGCTAAGCTAAATTGCTAGTCAACCTAATGAGAGGGGAAAGAGGAGCAAATCAAGAACACACAGCACAGACACTGCCAGATCACCATAACAACCAACTAGCTGACCCACAATGCATCTCAACACAAGCCTGACCACAGAACTGCTCCATCGTCTGTTCACAAACATCCAGACAGTGAACAGTTCAGACAACAAACCAGCATGTCAAAGAGAAAAAACTAAGTCAATATTTCATGAATAAATAAATAAATACATGTATGGCCCTATTTTGGAAATGTGTTTACATAACAATGTCGACAATGTATCAGAATTAGTTTCTTTTTGCCCACACCAATTAGTGATCATGAATTTGACCTGTACCTTTAACCCATCCTTATTACACACTAGTACGGAGGCAGCCAGGGGCAGGAATAGACACAGGGAGCATCCGTCCTGGGATTTGAACCGGTGACCTTCCGATTATGGGCCCAATTTCTTTTCTCTCATCCATGGGCTGCCTCAAAGTAAGCGAGATTACAATGAGGGCAAAACCTGATTATGTCTGAAAAATGACTTAACCCCTCCCCCGCCCACTACACTACACTGCCGGGTTCCTACTGGGGGGGGGGCACACAAGGGGATCAGGCAAGTCTGGGACCCCAACATAGGAAAATGCACAGGAGATAATATGAACAGTCATATGGACAATAATTTTCTGTTTAAGCAGGGAGAACCAGTAGTTTACAGATTGTAAACTTAAGGTTAGATGTTTGATTAGATCAGCAAAGGTCCAAGGCAGAACAAATAATTTGATGGTTTCTGATAGCTTGCCACTTCCATTTTCAACTAAGCTTCCATGAGCAGAAACATTCCAGCGTGTCAGTATGGTTTAAGTGTCAGTGCCTATCTAAAACCAACAATTAACCCGAAGAGGGTTAGCAGCATTATGGTTACATGACTGATTTTGTCATCGTGGGAACAGATTCTTCACCTGTTTCCAGCACCATCAAAATTAGCATGTTTGAAATGAATAGTATATGTCAATCTCCTCCGACTGTATCGTAAAACAGTAGTTTCATAAACTAATTACAGGGGGGATGTTGTCAGAGATGTTGGAAGCAGGGTGAGTCAGTGGTCATTTCCAGCATGTCCTCTAGTCATGGATGATGAAGTTGACTCTGGATGGCATACTATCTCTAATCTTCACAGATCTTTATCCTTAATCTCAGGAGGGATGGGGGTTGAGTTACAGAGTAAAGACGACCACAGGCTCCTTTGCGGATGTCCGCTTGAAAGAGGCCCAAAGCCCTACAGCCCTTTTTTCAGGATAGATCTCACTCTGGGCTTAGTAAATTGGTCAAAAATGTTTCATCACAAAAAAATCAAATCAGTCAATGTTGATAATCATGTCAGATCAATAAAGATGGAGTTTTTCCCAGGAATGAAAGTTGAAAATTCTATTAGACAAAAAAACAACAACCACTAAATAAACTGAGAACTATTTCACACATTTGGAGTAAAATATTAACTGCATTATGTGTGTGTAATATCTCAAAATTTGTTTCCACAATGACGTATTATACTGATATACACTGAACCATTGTCATATTGAATACATTCTTACCATGATTGTTCATGAATTATTGCCCAGACCTTCTTTCACCTGGGTTTGAGTTATTCATGCTTTCAAATAATACTTATATCAAAATTACAACACACATAACGAGTTTAGAGTCTTATTTAATTAACGTGTCTTGTTGTTTTCAAAGCTAAATTTATGAAAAATCTTTATTTTAGACTTGACACAATTATTCCATAACATTTAGAAAGAACTAAGACTTGATACCAATTTTTTCCTCCTGTAAATTCCGAATAGTACATTAAACTATGAAGTTTAAGTTATTGAGGACAAATACAGTAGGAAAATCTTTACACTGTGGCAGCTTGATGAAAAGATTAGTGTTGAAGTAGAAAGATGACCTACAACACATTTCTGTTTGCCCTACTTTGATGATAGCACCAACCATGTAATGTTATAGAGAGCAGGTCACTGGCACGTTATTCTGACATGGGTGCAGCAAACCAAGCAAACAAGAACAGTTTTGTAGATTAGATTAAATCTACATCCATGGATTCATACACAAGCCAAACTTCATAATTAATAGCAATGATTACAACAACATATATGATCAAACGACTGCATTTCATCAGCAGTGTGTGGTAGACAGCAGTGTGCAAGTGTCAGCAACAACCAGGACTCAAACTACTTTAATATAAACCTACCATGTTCACCTCTTGCTTGACATAGATGTGAAGCTACAATATACAGCAGTGTTGCAGCAGAGTGCTGCTGCTGCCGCCCCAAAGCTGTTTACTGGCCAAGACCCCATTGATGTTCCATCCTTTAATGCCGCTGCAGCATGACCTACTTTCCTTGCATGCCACACTGTAGGTACAGTGCCAGTCAGTGGCAGAAAATCTCAGGGTGCCGCAAAGTGCCAAGCAGGGACCGGAAAGCAAATAAAAAGCACAGGAAATGGCAAGTGCATGCAACAGTAACAACCAAAATAGGTTGCATGGTGGTCCATACTCTGCCCTGGAAGCAATATCCAGCACTATGATACATGGATTCAGACCAGTTCATTTGCACAAAATTAGAGGAGCATAAAGTAATACGCCATCCATCATGGTCCATCAATACTATAACTACAACATTTGAAATGTGTCATCCTTGTAGTTTCATTCAAGAATGAAATTCTTGATGTTTAGGTGGGAATTCCACATCTGTCACTGCAGTAGGTGAACTATCAAAAGGCAGGTGTGTTTTTGAAAAATAGTCCTGCCTAAAAGAACTGAACAATTTCACATTCAGTGGATGTGGAAGGGGCATGTGACATGGTCACATTAACATTCATTTTGTCATATTATTTCTAGCAACGCCTCAAAAGTGCATGAGCAAACATCCAAATTGTCATACCAGCAAGCTCATGCACACAATTTCTATGCTAAATACAAAAATACAGTCACATCAATACAACAACCAGGAACAGCAGTACTGCATCTGCTGCAATAGAAGTAGACAGCAAAGTAGTGCAAATAACACTACACAAACAGATCCCCAGGAACTCCCTATGAAGCTTTCACAAGAGCTTGTGTGAGCATGTATCAAGACTCCTGGGAAATTGCAGTTGTAAAATGCCCCCCTCTGTTATGATTGTTAAGAAAACTAGATTATCTGTAGTTTTTCATGTTCAACAGCTTCGTACTACATTTAGCATTTGTTTGCAAGCATGAGAGAGTGAGAGTGAGACAGAGCAATGCATTGTGGACAGCAGAGGGCTAAAAGGTAAAACCAGTTTCTCTTGATTTTACTCACTAAGCCAGTGTATTCTCTCAACACAGTATCTAATGTTTCACCTGAACTGTTTAACCATTGTTCCCATCTGGACCATCTATTGTACCTAGATTCTCCCTCCCTTTCACACCCTGGAATTAAAATAGTCTTCCCTTGTGTCACCATTACTGCCCCAGCCCTAATTCTTACAGCTGGATCAACTCATCCTCTCTGATCAGCTAGTGGCAGCATAGGAGGATGGGGGTGGAGTTGAACGAGTGGGGGTCTTTTTGATGTCCTTTAATCCCTAGAATCAAAGCATAAACAAGCCTTCCATATGAACAATCAAACCCAAAGAACTATCCCTGCCTCTCTGCGGACTCCCGGATAGCAGAGTGTCTGGTTTCATTTAGAGCAGACATTCACCTCTTAGCCTGATAGACGAACATAAAGCAGTTTCTACTCAAACAACAGTTCCGACATGCTCTTCAATCAATCCATCCATGCTAGACACCAATCACAACACCGTCAGATTGGTGTAACATCAACTCTTTTGCGTCTACATTTGAAGTGATCTAATAAATTAAATTGGTTGGTTTCTACATGAGCATGACAGTTTTACCATTTTGATGGGTTTATGGCGGAGGTCTGCATCAGTCACTAGTGTGTCCTTGTCTTTCAGTAAGCATTTCTTAGTGAGGAGCTCCAGCAGGGAAACATTGTCTTTAGGCTCTGACTCGGCTTCGGTGCCCCTCCGTAATAGGCTGTAGGTGCGGCAGTAGAGTTCGGAGGACTGCAGAAGGCGCGTGACTGGTGGTTTAAGATGCTCCTGCTCGTACTGGTCACAGTAGAAAGGATCACGCAGCTCTGCAGGGACATTCTCTGCCAAGAGAAAAAAAATATAGACATTAAAAAGAGCAGTGGTGTCACTGAAAGACAGTGAAAGGTTATCCCAAGCAAGCAAACTTCTGCTAGTTCAGTGGTTCAAGAACACTACAGGTAAATCAACAGTGGCTATAAGTCGGAGTACAACAGCAAGTAGATGGTTAGTGTGTCATGTCATCATTTCAGAGGCCGACATCAATTTTACAAGTTTCTCTGCCTCTTCGGTGACTCTTGCTCCATTTGTTCCTGAAAGGTATACGTATGTCAAGCTCAGAATCAGAAACCAGCAACTTAATCTCCTACGAGAAAGTGTAGGAATGAAATATTACTATTGGCAGCTGATGGCTGTTAATGAATCAGTTAAGACTGGACTTTCTGTGAATAAAGTTTAACTGCCTTAAACATTATCCTAAAAACAAACATTTGTCACACCCTCTGTGAAACTGGTTTCTCTGCATCCAGATCAATCCAGCAGGAAACTCAATAGCCCATCGCTCTGTGTAAACATACTGGAAAACATCTCAGTTTTAAAGGGCCTTTCGGGGGGTGACAATGACTATACTTAACAGAGAAACTGTAGTTGCTAAAGGGAGGTGTCCGTTTGTTGTGGCATCATCATAATGCTATAAAACAGATTCACTGATATCAGACAACAAAACACCCAGCTTAAGGGGTTAGACAATGCCCAATTCTCCATATCTCCATGACTATAGACATTACTGTCACTCAGTAACACCACATGGTCAATGACTGAGAGCAAAGTCAGCACTGCTCAGTTAACTGCTGGAAAAAAAACACTGTGACACACCAACTAAAATGCGCCAAGCAAGTCCTGAGTTCATGAAATTCTATTACACTACAGTTGTCCTAGTTACAAGGACAAAAAGAAAAACTTCACCAGAAGGCAAAGCAGAATGCAAATGCCTCAACTCTGTGAGATGAGAGAGATCGATACAAGCATGATTTCCCTAAGGGACTGTCTTGCCATGAATAATGGCATGGTGTGTCACATACAATACATTGCAATGAACAACTGAGAACAAATTACTAGCTTCAAATCTATACACATTTTTCCAC
This sequence comes from Solea senegalensis, assembly GCF_019176455.1. NCBI lineage: Eukaryota > Metazoa > Chordata > Actinopteri > Pleuronectiformes > Soleidae > Solea > Solea senegalensis. Next base: position 167,851 of record NW_025320924.1, on the reverse strand, counting down.
AATGTACCTGCACATTAAAAAGTAGCAGCGATCGCTGGACAAAGGGCAACAACTTCATAAAATGACAAAGTGAAAGGACAAGATGGCCTTTTCACTGAGAATCCTCCATTATTGTGACATCACTACAACTCCAGGGAAATGTTTAAATTGAAAACAGAAGCTTGTGTGTGTTTGCATTGCAACACAAGTGACAGCCTCTGTCACTTCAACAGGTTATGAGGTCAGCATTTATCTACTGGGCTGAGTTAAAAGCCAAATGTGTACAAAAATGAACACATTATTACACTGAATGACCAGGAAGATAAGTAGAGAGTTGAAAATAAACATTTAGTGAGGAGATTTAGGCCCAGAGACTAAATCCCAACCACCTGCAGGAGACCTATGCTGGAACTGACCATGACATCTTGTTTTTTTGTCTGGGAGAGGTTGTTTTTTTTGTTAGAGCAGTGTTTGTCAAACCTTCTACATAAGCAGCCATTTTTTAAAGATGGCAAACTGTGACCCATATCGCAAAATAAATTGTGACAACAGCATATTTGTGCTTGATGAAGCAACTAATTCAATTAATTTCCAAGAGATGCTTGGTACATTCATTAAAACTTAATTTATTTATGCATGTCATTTAAAATATATTATCCACAACAACCCATCTGTGGGTCTCGATACAGTCAATGGAAATTATTCTTCAAGAGCACAGCCACGCTGCTGATATAACCACAGTAGGAAACTGGAAAAGAACAGATCAATATTTCTGTGATGGACCATTTTGCACTTTTTTTTTTTAAAGATTACTCTTACCATCGTGGTCCAGCTGTGTTAGGTGCCGTGAGTGTACTGACCTGCCTTGTTATTAGGCTGCTGATAACAGATTGACTGATTGCTAGCCTGCAAGTCATATCAAAAGACAATACTACACATGTCCCACAGTAATCAGCACAAACACATCCAAACACTGAAATCAGTCACAGTTTTAAACCAACCAAGACACCACATTTTCCATTTAGATTAGATTGTGTGTAAAAAAAAAATAACTAGCTCTCTAAGACAACATAACACAGCAGTTTGCAAATACTGTTGAATTTGACCATCTCAAGTGTCAGGGTACTTACTACAACCCTTCAGGAATTTAAATATTTTATAAAAGCTAAAATGTGAAGAAGTGTACAAGGTCATTATATAAGTGGGAAGTTGACAATATGAGTTCAATAAATCAGCAAACTGCAAATTAACTATTAATTAAGGTAATCTTCATAAACTGAAAAATCTCACAGCACATGGTCTGAAGGAACCACACATTAGATATTCCATCTCTCTCTATACATTAACAGGTCGCCTTAACATACATAAGTCATAACAGCTGTGTCCTGAAACACACATCACCACATGCAGCACTCTAATATGATTTAAACACAGTCGTCTTAAATTACATTACAGTGTCAGTGTACACAGAAGCACATCCTGAAAACAGTATGATTACATCACAGTGTATAGGTTTTGAACACTGGATTAGAGAACGACAACATGTGCACTCAAACACCATAAATGTCCTCACTTTGGACAACAACTTCCAACCAGATCTGTTTATTTTCTGTAGGTTACTGTGATCTTTGGCCTCTCTGTGTGGTGTGACAAGCGACTTATCTTACATTTAGACATCACACTGTCTATATACACACTTCAAACTCAGTAAATATACAGTATAAAAGTTAACCCAGGGGTTTCATACAGTGATACCAATGACACTTCCTTCTTCTTAAGCAAACACCAATAGCAAGAAAACATCCTCCGAAGGTCCTTGTCCCTTGTTGACTCACCATAGTTACAATGATTGGGAGAGGATGAGTAATCGGTCCAATAGGATTTGAGTATATGATCCAAGCAGCTTTGTAGCTAGATGGGGCAAACGAATTGAAAAATCACAGGGTTTTAATCATGTCCAAAGTGAATCAGGATTAAGCGAGTCTGGCTTCACAGCTAGGGAAAAATATGAACCGATTGCAAAAAAGAACTAGGTTTTAAAACTAGGCCATAGACTATTTTATATGAGGTAAACATGTTGTTTACAGGCAATACCCATGAACTCAAGGAAGGAAGAGAGTAACAAAATTGTCATACATGCTCTTCATTTCATTCTCTGAGAGCAAGTCTCTCCCAAACCTACAAACAGGCAAATCAAGAGATTCTCGTCTCATTCCAATGAAAAGGTACAAACTAGTTTGACTCAACGTCAAATGATCCGTCATGTCATCTGTCACGGCAACAACAAGGATAGATCATAAATTAAATCATTGTTTTACCAATTGTCACCATGTGTGACTATTAAAAACAATTGTGAAAGTGGAGCAAAAAGGTCATTACAGACTGTTTCAGTTCTGAGCAGCAAACACATACACAGCATTATTAATATTAACTGTAGACCTAGATGTCAGTATGTACACCAGCAATTGCTAAATCCAGAATCATGTAATTATGACACTGCTTGCTCTTCAATGGTATTATTATTAAAGTCTATAGGGGGATGTAAAGAACATTATTTCCTTGGGTGGATGAGATAGTTAAGTGTTTGCATGTCATAGAGTTAAGAGAATCTGACAAGATTTATTCACTATGTTTATAAATTGTTGCAGTTTGGCAACAATTAAAAGATGGTTTTCTTACCATAACAGGTTTGTTCTTGTAAAAGATGAAAGAAACAACTTGTGTTTGTGTATTTAGTTTGCTTCATCCTCCAGCCTTGAAATATTTGTTGTGTTAATGTTGGTATTTCAGTCCTTTAAGCAGCTTTCAGATTATCATGATGGCACATGGACTCATTTTAAAGTAGCCTAGAGGTTGTTTTTCAATTCATGGCATTAGGCCCATAGCTCCCTTTAAAGCAAAAACTTAACATATAAACATTTCTCATCTTAAATAAAGTCCTGGGTGAGTTTTATTTTGTGACCAAGATTAAAATGGTGCCTATTGTCATTTGGTGTTAATTGACCTAGAATGAGCTGGGTACCAGATGACCCCTCTGCACTGATCTGCCAGGCTGAGTTTCTGGGAAGAGACATGGTGATGTCATCTTGACTTTGTGGGAAACTATCAGCGAAGGCCATTGGGTTGATTAAAACTAAATCTGCATATCAACAGTCGGTAGACATTTTTGTAGCTTAGCATGGATGGTGACTTTGACCAGAGGGTGTGGTTGAAGTGCTTAACAGAGCACACAGAAGCAGCAGCAGTCTGGAGCCCTAGGCCTAGGACTTGCCTAGGATTGTCTAACATGCAAGTCATGTTGTTAAAGTAAAACAGAGGTCACATTACACCCCATACCCCCCAAAAACTGAGTAAAGTCTATGTACAAAACATTAGTTCCAGCTGACTATTTATTATTACAGGTACCACTCAGGCATGTGAATCCTGCCCCTTCTTTCTTTCTTGTCTTGTGCTGCTCAAGTAAATATAATCAGTATTACTATTAATCAGTGTCCTTGTCATATCACTATTCTGGTAAAAGGGACTGAGACTATAGGGAACATATCATGCAGCCTAATATAAACAGGACTGTTTTGGTGTGAGATCTAATCTTTATGGATAGGACCCTAAAACAAAGAGACATGTTATCACTTCAGGGTCAGAGCTGACTCCTCTCGGTCTTGTCCAGATACTATGATACATGCTAATTCAACCACATCTTTTTTTCCTAGGAGTGTGTGTCTGGAGGGTTTCTCAGAAGAACAACTGACAAACTGCCACTGTAGAACAGAGCACAGTAATAGATTTCCGGCAGTAATTTGATAGATCATTTTAAAAACTGGTGTTCATAAGAACAGCAGGGTTAAAAACATACCCAGCAGCATGCCATTTCTGCCCACAGCCTGGCGGCCAGAAATACGACAAAATGGGTTGGAGTGATAAGGCCTAGGGTGGAGGCCTGTTTCTGTGAAACACACACGCATACCTATAATATGTGAGCACCCATTGACTGAGAACAAATGACATGTGTCAAACAAAATGCACACAGCGCACTGCCCCTCCACCCGCAACCCTCCCCTCCTTCATATGCTCTTTGTGCTGAAATTCGCTGAGCTGTACACACACACACACACACACACACTGCAGCTGCCCTACATGCATGTGCAGAATATAAACATATATGAAAACAACAGGGGGACAGTGGTCAGCACACGCCATCTCTCTATGAGTAACACCATAACTCACCAGGCCTGCAGCCTCGACTCAAACCTACCTGCAGTGCCGTAAGACTTTGCCAACAGCCACCCGACACTTGCGCAAATTTTTGCTTTAGTACAGTCGTACAAGTCCAATGGCTTTGCATCTGGGACCACAAAAGTCTTCCTCATGGTAGGAGAGTCCACCATAGTGAGTCTGTGCAAAAATTAGGAAGCAGTTTTTACACGACCGTACAAAAATGTTCAAACGATCATCCTTTCGGGAGACAACTCCACACGACTGGAGCTTGGATTACGGATGTGGGGATACGGTTTTGTCGGGAAAAAATATCCGGCTCGGCGTCGTTTCAGTCCGGTGAAAGTCCTTCCCCGTGTTGTTAGGAAAATAAATACCGGTTAAACTACTCCTTGCGACCAGAAAAAGCCCCGACAAACCGGCTTATAAGTGAAAAAACAGACTACTCTTCTTCTTTTGCCCCTCTTGATCCGCATTGCTGTGTGCCCAATCCACTGTATGGAGCTCTCAGAGCGATCCCCGTCGATGACTGACGACCAGGTGCGCCACACAGACGTCACTCACTCACCCAGCAATCCAATGGGAATCGAGCCTGAGAAAAGAGGGCGGGATTTAGCTGCATGGAAAGCAGACAGCAGCCGTGGAGGTGAGGCGGGATTCTTCCTACAGGTGCACGAATGCCAGTTTGTTTTGTTTGGAAAGGTCAGATACTAGCATAAGTGAAAATAGTTTTCAGAATTATTTCTTTACATAAACACGGAAGAAGTATTCAGATCCTGCCATGATCACAATATGAGAACATCCCAATATAGGTGTTGAATAATTGACCATATGAAATATGACCAAACCAGCATGTTCATGTATTTAAAATGCTGTATTTCAACTGCCATAATTGTGTTGCCTATAGCAGTTTATTTCACAAGCAGAGCAGGTTTTAATCAGCTACAGGAGCGGCAAACACCACTGAGGGTCGGTTAGTAATTTTCCATTATATTTTAGCTAAACTAATGGAGTAAAAGTTCAAATGAAAGTAAATTGTTAATACCCAGGTGAAGTACAACTTCCAGATTTTATACAAGTGCAAACATTAAAGAAAACTTACTGATGTATCTAACATTTATTGTTTTTCCTAAGTTACAATGCATAATTGATTAAAAAACAAAACTGTTTCTCATTTATTTGTTACCTCCACTAAGGAGGTTGTTTTTATTGGATTGCCTTTATATGCGAGTTAGAACTTCCTGTCTATGGATTTTGACAGGTCAGTCTGAATGTTTTGTGATGGGTAGCTGATCACCCAAGTAGGTTTCCAATTGATTTAGGTAAGAATCTACCAACTGATGATGTCACAAAAATGATCCCCATCTTCAATGGTAAAATTGTATAAAAACAAAAAACATATCTTTGTCAGACTAGCATTGATCCAGATCTGATCCAGATTGCAGATTTGGCAGCAAAGTCCCATTTTAGATGGTATATATATATATATAGTGACAGATCAAGATGAATGTTTGTCGAGTATAAGTTGTTAAGATCCAGAAAGCCTTCTGTATCCAGGTGCCCTGTATCATTATGCAATGCAGATAAATTGTGTGTACTATATACTATACTATATCTAGTATTTGTAATCCATCATCAACATGCAAATATGGCACAGGGAATTTTTGGAAAATTAGCAATGATACATTCCGATTTAAAATGCATATTAAATTAAATATTAATATGATTTAATGTTTCTAGAGGCATCATCCACATTGGAAAACTGAAATCTCTAGTGACACATCACATGATGCTGCTCAAAGTCCCAAGAGCTCTCCAGGCACCCCACTGCAGTCATTTTGTAGGAGCATTACCTCTCAACTATTTTAATCTAATTATAGCAGGAACAATTTTGTCCTGGTCAGTACTTTTCCAGAATCAGGTGGCAAGGATTAAAAGCATAGCCTTTCCCCGTCGAGCACTGAAGTAGATCAGTAGCTTCTAGAATGCATGGGCTGAAGAAGTATTACTGGAACACAATGTTACTGTTTAGTCATGTCTGGATAATGGGTGTTTATATAACCATTAAGTTGTTAGACTTACATTCTTAGTACCCATTTTAATTAAACTTTGTTAAACATAGTGAACACCTACAACCTTATTTCTGCAGCTTTAGTGAAGACAGAGAAGTTTTATGCAGCACTCATTTTACTCAATCACTTATACAAAGGGTACTTTTGTGAGTACTTAAAATAAAATATAAAACATACAAATATAGCATGACTTTATTATTTATGAAATCTTTTCAGAAACACTAGTCTTTGTAGGACACACCTAGTGATCCTCAAGCCAACAACATGAAGCATGAATGCTCAGCTACACTTTCAAATGAATGTTGCCGGTTGAATATTTGCTCCTCCCCTTTGTTTTTAGGGCAGAGGTTCCTATCAGAGAGAATGCTCTGATATTTAATAAGTCTACCAAAGTCTTTCACCATTCATTCTTTTACAAATATTGTTTGGAAACACAGTAAAAAAAAGAAGAAAAAAAGTTAACATGAAAACCACATGATCATTTCATTAGAGAAAACTGCTCAACTGCAAGTAGTTTGAGCCAAATGTGAGAGAGGCTGACACCTTGTGGCCAAAACTATGAGGAATGTTTCTCTCTATACTGAACTATAGAAATCCAAAGAAAGTTTACAGAAGGCACAAACATTGCCACTAAGACAATCTCACAGACATCAGCTTCTATAATATAAAGTGGATACAAATCAATATTTACAAAAACCTAAAAATCTTGTCTTTTCAACAACTTCAAGAAAAATCCAAAGACCACATCTTTACAGTAGGTAACGGTATCTCTCAGTCATCTTTCAGGCCTCCAAAGACAGCTGTAGGGACACTCTTCTGTTCAAGCTGTACCTCTGTAAAGATCAAGAGGATAAGAGAATTATTTCTTGATAATAATAGATAAACATATCTGTAACATGCTAGTAGTCCCAGTCGACTGGTCGATTTATGAGTCGATACGTTCTGGTTCAACTCAAATTCTGATTGGTTGACTTTTTGCCGTGTTAATTTCATACAATCTATGGTTAATTTGATTTCATGAGGAATGAACCAAGTGCCAATGGGGGTGTTTACAGAGCACCCCTGTTTCACAGGTAACAACGTGTCTTCAGAGAACAGCCCCCTTGTTTTCAGTATTTTGGATTAGCCCAACCCACAAGAGACAGATAGATTCTTGATAGGTCTTGTAGTTTTATTTAATTTTGAGCTTTTCATTTTAGGCTACAATCAGACCTCCTCTAACATCCATGTCAAAGACATCGGTAGTGTTGCAGTATTTTACAAAAATAGATGGGAGGGAAAAAAATCAAATGCAAAGTTTGTCAGCAACAGTTTGCATATCACAGCTGGACTACAAACATGGTATATCATATAAAAACGGTAAGCTAACTTGTCTGCGTTATGTTGCTCCGTCCGTTTTGAGTATATGAACATATTAAAATTGGCATATTTAAATGTTTTAGTCTAATAGACGTTGATTCGTTTTATAACTGCAGGTGCAGGGCTTCAGTCGACCAAGAATTTTTTGGTTGATAGCCCTACATGCTAGGCATGTTCCGTCACTCACCTTCCGGTCCTTGGTCTTTGTTGTCGTCCTCGTCATCATCATCATCATCAATGTCGATCTCATCAGGATTGGCTTGTTTGGAAAGCTGGGCCAACTCACTGCGAGAAGTGTCACTCCTACACAAGCACATAGGGATAATATGGCCAATGTGATCAATTTACTTTGGAAAAAGGCATTCAATTTTGTAAAATGTACAATTTTCCACAGATACAAACCTAACAAACAGAATCTTCTCTTTGGGCTTGGGTTTGTCCCTTTCAGCTTCTGCAGCAAGCTGTTGAGCTTTCTGCTCCAACATCTTCATGTCATCAATTCCCATCTGGCCAGGAGCAAGATCTGACACTGGAAAAAAGTTAGTCAATCAATTTTTGTGAATGTTTAGTGTGCACCGTTAGGATTTGAGGCAAATATATAGCACATGTGGCAACCCCATATACTATTTAGTCCACAAACTATATTCCTGTGCAAGGACACTCACCTGTGCCTGTGGCACTTGATGTGGCCTTCATCATCTGAGAGGTCATAAAGTTGACCTGGGTATTATATGTGGCCTGGACACTGCGTTTGATCCTCAGCATTTCTCTAATGGTGTCCTCATTTCCGTGGCGGATTTCAAATTCTTTCCAGGCTTGCCAGAAATTAGCCGTCACCTAAAAGGTCAAAGAGGAATTATGAAATATCTGAACATCATCGATGGTACATCTGACTGAGAAGGTAATTGATGGAGGTGTCTCACCCTTGGGTCACAGATCTGGGAGCAGTAGGAGTAGATTGCTCTGGCCCGATCAATCTCACCCAGTTTACTCTCCATGTCAGCAAATCGAAGGCACATGTCCCTCGCATGCTCATCAGGAAGGACCTGGTTAATACGGAATTACAATTCATATTTTATTAATTTCAGTGCCGACTAGTATGTTTAAATTTTCCATTAAACTACAACTAAAGAAAATTAGACTATTGTTTACAGTTTAGCACAAAGATCAATATTTTTATACCTCAATAGATTTCTGGTAAATTGCTCTGGTATAGGTGACACCATAAATTTCAGCCGCTCTCTTGATGTAGATATTGAACATGTGATGTCTCTCCACTGTTTCTACTGCCTGTGTCGCTCTTTCATATACAGCCATGGCATGCCTTGCCAATCCATACTCCTCCTCCAATTTGGCATACAACAGGTAAATAGCTAAAAAGAAAAGCATAGTAGAATAAAATATTTGTGGTTAAGAAATGCAAAAGTTGTCGATCTCCTTTTAACAATACTACTTACTCTTGGCAAACTTGGCAGGACAGCCATCCAGGGCTTGTTCGAATAAATCCCTTGCTCTCTCCAGCTTCTTACCACCATAACGATCAATGAACTTGGTGAGGTAAGTGTTCCAGATGTCATACACATTTGGCCACCTGAAGAGAGCGATGCCTCGCTCATATGCCTAAAATGGTTAGCAGAAACATCAAAGAATTGTTAAAATCAGAGCTACACAAACACACTGAAAATGAAGTTTTTTCATTTGTGTGGTAGTATTACCTTGAAGCTTTCCTCAAAGTAGTTGTGCTCCTCAAGAAACATGGCATAATTAATGATGATCTGTGGTGTTGCAATGCGAAGGTCAATAATGCGGTCATAAACTGCTTTTGTAGACTGAGGAGAAAAAGAAGTATAGAAAATTAAAATCAACTATCAACATCAAGCAGAGATGAAGATTTTAGGACCAATATAAAATATATGGTTTTAATATGAACCTCCTACAGTTCAGTGGTTCATGATACTGAAAGTGCACTAGCATATACAGTAGCGATCATACCTGGAATGTGCCAAGACTCTCCTCCAAGTCGGCCAGCATAGACCAGACCTTCAATGACTTGTACACCCTGTTTTGGACTGGCTCAGACGCATCAAAGTACTCTGCTTTCTTAGATGGAATGGCTGTAGCTTTCTATTTTCATTTCAGTCAGGGAAAAAATGAAGTGATTAATACATTTACAAATGTGTCAAAATTTCACTCAAAATTAAAACAACAACAACAACAACAACAACTGAGGACCCCCTTGAAATTAAGATCTCAAGGGTTTTATCCTCCATACACTTTTAAACAACACTTATTGCGTATGAATATGTAGTGTGATGGTCAACTCTAGCAGATACCAGATATTCCGTATGAAAATATGCTCTAAAAACACATGGAGGAAAACAATGGTTAATGTTGTAGTTTCTCTGTCCTGCCACTAGATGTTACTACATAATAAGAGTGCTGCTACTAAATGATTGTATGTATGCATTTGTGTATAGAAGAGTATACACGCGAATACACGTGTGTGAACTACATGTATTCATTGATTTAATTATTTGTTTTTAGACACACTTCTAGTATGCACTTGGTGTTAATCACTATTTCACCAAGCCCTAATAATTCCTGCAGAAACAGGTCTCACCCTTAAAATGCGCAGTGCTTGTTCATAGTTCTCGTGACGAAGCTCTGTTTCTCCATATTCACACCACACTGCAGCAAGGTCATCCACCTGCTTGTAGTTCACCTTGGTGGCCTTCTCGAAGATTGTCCTGGCCTAAGTGACAGTCAGGTAAATATAAGTCATGAAGAATAACATCTGATCTCGAGAGCAAATTGTTTGATTGTTTAAATATCGCGGTGGAAGGTCTTACTTACATCATCCAACTGCTCGTTTTCTTCGTAGAATTTGGCAAAGGAAACCCAGAGAGAGTGAGGCTTCCCTGTGGCCTTCATTGGATCCACAGTCTGCACTGCTTCAGTGTAAGTGTTGATAATCTGTAAAGTAAAGATGGTGTCATTGGGAACTTACTACAAAGAAAAAAGGCTGCATTGTTAATTGAACAAAAACACCATCTGCTGTCACACCACATTTCTAAAAGAAAAATTTTGAGACATCAAATCAAAAGAACTACACCTACTCTGCATGAGATTAGCAAAAAACAGCAGGTGAATCTGAGAGACATTGCTAAAGGTTTGCACCAAGGACAAATAAAAAGTGTATATTTTTTAACCCATAGTGCTCACACGGAAGGAATCTGTGCCCCAGTTGCACTCTTGGTAAATTGCCGGGGAAATGATACACAACTCCTTATATGGACATCCTGAAGATGGGCGTTTATAGGTCACATCTTCAGGCTTCACAAAATGCATTTTTCATCTTATGTGTTGTTGAGTCATGGTTTGTTTTATAACACTTTAAAAAAAACGGGAGTAGCAATAATTCTGCAAAAGTCACAAAATATACTGTTTTTCGTTAAAAGCGAACTTTGAATTGTAACATAATTGCAAATTTCACAAATTGAATGTGATTGTGTTGTGATGTGTTTATATAATTGATGAAAATGAAAAACAAATTACTTAATCAGATTTCCTATAGGTTGTGCTGAATAAAAGATGTATTTAACAGAATTGATTTACTTTATTTACAACTGGATTGTCTCTGTTCTTACAGCATGCAAAAAAAACCAACTCTCACCTGCCGTGGATTACCCTCATACAGTTTTACCCTCTTGTGCCACTCATGTACATTATGGGGGTTCTGCCTCAGTAGTACACTGTTCAAGAGGAGGGGTCGCCGAGCTATCAGCTGCTCAAAGCGGGCCAGTCTGAGCTCCAGGTCTATATCTTCTAGAATGGGCAGTAAAAAGAGCACAGCAGACATGAAACATGAAAGCCATGGCACCTGGTGGATGTATTAATATAAATAAATCAAACACAAACCATCTTCATCCTGCCCAATCTCAGCAGTGGTCTCCATCTTGGCAGCAATCATGCTCTCCTCAAATTGGGCATAGCTATCGAACACTTGTGTGAAATCTCTTACTGTGACCACTGTAAGAATGGCTTCCTCATACACATCACGGGCCTGACAAAGTAAAGTCGCGATCAGTGATTGTAACAGCACACAGGAAATAAATGTAATGAAGCTTAACTTAAAGTGCTTTATGAAATGAAAAAAGTTGAAAACCATGCAGATCAAACACACTTTCTCAAAGTGACCACTCCTGATGTAATAGTCGGCTAAAGAGCACCAAAGTTTTCCAAGTTGGTCTGTAAAGCGAGTGAGGCCTCCTCGGATGATGGCTCCTACATTCAAGGAGGTCACCTTATCAGGGTTCTGGGAGATCAGGTCACAGAGTTCATGCCACAGCTGCCCAAGACCAAGAACAAAAATGTTGGGGAAAAAAAGATTAATTAACTTTCCAGTTCAACATTTACCAAAAAGAATAAAACATCAGGCACATAAGGAGAATAATATCTTACTTGATAGTTGGACTTGCCCTCTTTGGATACAAAGTTTTCATCATTGACAACAGCTGCTAGTCGGACAGCTGCTTCATCCAAACGGCCAACAGATCGTAAGTAGTCAATGTATTCCTCTGCATTCTCTGGAGAAAGCTGTGTGGTACCAAGAGCAGACAGCACATTTTCAACATAATTTCTTCCACAAACAAATATTTACAATTCTAACAACTACAGAGCTAGACATTTAGACAGATAGCGAGATATATTATGATGCTGGGACTTTTCAGTTGATTGTTTTATTCATATTTATTAATATTCTTTAGACTAAAACAACAAAAATCCAGCAGTTCTTTATTCTTTGGAAAATATCAAAATCCCTTCCTCAAGCTCTCAGTAGAATGTTCAAATACAATAACAATGTCATCAGAAATCTCCTCACATATCTGAAAGTGAACTGGCAAAGGAAAATGTTTGTGTACAACTCCACATGCTCTCACCTTGAGATACCTGCGATACACCCGGATGGCAGTTTCGGGTAGGGGCAGGTTTTGGACAAAGCGGAGATAAAGAGGCCAGATGCGTGGATGCTGTGTAACAGGAAGAGCTCTAAGTGCACGGTCAAATGTCCGCCGGCTTCGTGTGATCTTGCACTGAGACACAAGGAACTGGCAGTAATCGAGCCATATTCTAGGCATCTAAATAAAACAAAGACAAATGATTAGGTTCAAGTACAAAGTCAAGAGATCATAGAATAATGTTAGAAACAGATAGAAATTTTTATAGTTAGTGTTACCTTATGCATGAACACCAATGCCCTTTCATGGCAATTATTGACCTCTTCAAAGCCTGGATCAGTGATGCATTTCCCTTTGACTTGTTTCCGCCTCTCTCTCAGATAACTGTACCACAGCTTGTAACTGACAACATGATCAAAATGGTTAGAACAAGGTTGCATCATTTTGGCACAAAATCTTAAACTTGATATGTCAACAAATCTGCAATAACAATGTTCACATTTTAGGTTGTGGCCAATTTTGACAAATGTTTCTATAAAATTACCAAAACACTAATGTGGCTGAAATAAAAAAAAAAATCTAGCTACCTGCTTTGCTGTACATTGTCATTATAGTGAGTGACTAACCTGCCAGGCAGTTCTCTCAGAGCCCGTTCATATATTATGTTCAGGGTGGATTTGGCTCCATTCTGTTTGAATTCAATGTATCGCATCCAGCACTTGACTGAGTATGGGTTCCGAATGATCTCCTCTTCATAGGGTAGATCATCTTCTTCCTAACAGACAGAAATCATACCAAAAAAAACTTAAAAATAGGGCTTAACAATACATGGAAAACATCTACTTTTTCTGAGAGGTATTGCACTTGTAATTAGACTTGATTATTGTGATTCATTTTAAGTGAAGCTTCAATATTTCTGTGATTGATCAGTGGTGAGTGTGTTGTAAAAATTGATGTATTGTTGTTTATATACATTTGATATTCATTTTCAGGCATTCATCCCCTTTCCTCAAGAGGCTTTGGCTTTTGCCAGTCTGCCAGTATAAATAAGAAATTGTTCTTAATGACTTGCCTGGTAAAATAAAGTTTGAAAAAAAATCCATCTATTTGTAATTGACATAAATAAACTAATACGTGATGGAACTTTACAACATGCCATCCTACCAAATATATATAACATGTATAAATAAGGGTGAAAACTTTGAGTTATTTATCATAACTGATGCCATTTAGGTTCAGGTGCATAGGGACTGTCTTAATGTGCAGCCTTTTGAGATTTGAACCGTGTGCTAATGCTAAGGTTAGCGAGTCAACGTAACGTTCCCACAACGTCCCAAGATGCCGATACCTGCCGATAAAAATGTTTCAATCATCTCTAAAATGTAGACGACAGCTCTCACTACAAATCACATTGAGAGTATATGTACCATAACAACGTTAACCGATTAACGAAAGTTAGCTGGCCAATACTCGTTCTTAGCAAACATGTGCTGCTGCTAATAACAATACCTAAGAGAGGATAAGGAGAAGTCGGAACGGTGGAAAACTTACAAACATAACATCGCCTTTTCCGTTTAATGGAGGCATTCTTCGTCTATAGTGGATAAACAATAATAACAATAAGGAGCGGGCTATTCCAGACAGTAGCAAAACTTGAGCTTTAGCTAACACTCTAGCTATGCCAGCGCTGTATCCACTTTACTGCGCATTCGTCAACCGGATGTTGTCAATATCCGTCACAGCGCCGCGGTCTTCTTCCTCTTCGGTGTTTCATGGCAGCTGGCATCCATGTAGTTGCATTACTGCCACCCTCAGGTTCTCTTTCTTCTTACGTTATGGTCATTCACAGCCTGATGTGAGAAAATCTTCCTCCTTCCCTGTGTATTTTCTACACTCTCCAAGATGCTTAATCTGCAGTTGCCCAAAATCTACCTCTCGCTTCTCAAACAGCCAGACAGCTCTCACAGGCCACGGCAATGTGACAAGAGCTCCATTTGTTTTTTGAAAATTATACACGTAATATATGAAAAAAAATGTCAGTGCCAGGGATATACATGTACAAATCAAATAAATAAAACAAAATAAAACAACATGACATGCAATTTTGTTATCTAGATGACTGTGTTTGCAGTCCATCCATTTCTTTTTGTGTATGTGGAATTTCCCTCAATTAACGGAACAAAATAAACAGAGTATCTCTCTCTCTTTCCCATTATCTTCAAAATAAAGAAAAATGTCCTTGTCCTGGATTTCAATCTTTTGTCCAGTACTTCTTTCCATATACAGGTACTATAAGTCCAATTTCTGTGTTCTCCACAAAAGCTGTAGCTTTCCAGTCTGTAGGTAAGAGTTTTGTTAGTGAAGCATTTTAAAGGATGTCTCTCTAACTTCATTAGCGATACAGAATTTAGGTGATAATAGCAAAACCTTCCCTCAACAAATTGTTCTAGCACGAAAACCAGTATGACAAACATGAAGGTGTACAAGTACATGTCTTTTTGAAACCAAGGGCAGATTGCCTTATTGACAATTTTACCTCAATTTTTCTCAATTGCTAAAACACTAAACCCTATTGTCTGATCCAAATGCTCAGTTTGGTTGTGGACAAAGGGTACAACCAAACAGCAGTAGATTCACTGTGTCCACCAATTACCACCAACTAATTCATATACCTTCCACTCGGTGAAAGGTATATGAATTACCTGTGCTACGTGTAAATGCACAAGATTTCTGTTTTTTGTCTTATTGTACAAGTGCTAAACGCACAGGTTTTATGTTTTGCAACATGCATTTAGCCTAAGTGAACAATAAACATTTATTTCTCCAGCTTCATGTCCTGAGCATTGTGTTTTCTATTTTTCTACGTAGTGTTTAGTGACTGTTCAGTAGTGTTTTTAATTTTGATTGACTTGGGGCACGATTTGACAACATAGTTCAGTTTTGAGCACAGATTGAACTGTTTTGAGGTGAAAGTTTGGTTTTGCAAGAAGAGTCGGAGGTTTTGTGAATGTAGCTTGAAAATTGGGTTTGTGTTCACAGTTTAGAGAAAAGGAGAGCAGCTTTCAAGAAATGTGTCTTAGCAATCGAGAAAAACTGTAACATACAAGACCTCTAAGTAAATCTCTCATAATTGAGAGGGTTTCTCTTCAAATACACTTAATGTAAGATGGACCAAACATATTTCTCTAAATCAGTTAGTTATGTGGGATTAAAATTGTGTTTATATATCACTTCCAAGTACATGAAAATGTGTGAAATGTGGATATAGCGTGATAGGTGATGTGGAAATCACTCACTCACTCATTGTTTGCTGCTTTATCTGTAAAAGCACACAGACAGCTACATGTACGTAATTTGAGTCAATCAGAACCACCTAAGATGCAAAGTACGCTAGTCACACACAGATTGTGTCTGTGTGTTTAGACTGTGCATATAAGCACACAGACACACAGGTGCATCCTTCAGATCTCAATGGCGAAGTTAAATGACTCCTATCTGCTGCTGTGATTCTGTCTGTCTCTCCCCTTCATGAGTAAACTTCTGACTGATGCTTCAGCTGAGACTTGAAATAACCAGCATAATGTCTCACGCATATGGTACCTCTCATCTTGAATTTAACATATCAATCATTTGTATCCTAGCAGCACATTGTGTGAAACTGAGTGCACCTGTCTCACTGCTATCAATTTCTGGTTCTTAACTTCAAGAGGAGTGGAGACAAGGGGAAGGGAAAAAAGGAGTGAGAGAGTGAGAGAGAGAGAGATATAGTGAGAGAGAGAGAGAGAGAGAGAGAGAGAGAGAGAGAGAGAGAGAGAGTGAGAGAGTAAGAGAGAGTAAGAATAAGAGTAAGAGAGAGAGAGAGAGAGACAGAGAGTCCACTAAAGAAAGTACAGGTTGCCATGCTGTGACAGTAATAACATCAACAACAAGGCAATCAAAGATGGCAGACTTCCCCCCATTCACGGAACAAGCCCCTGTCGGCCTATATGTGTAACAGACTCTGTGGCGCAAGGGTAGAGTGTCTGAGTCCAGATCAGAAGGTTATGTGTTTGAATCCGTCAGGGTCTAAAGAAGCCTAAAGAAGTCTAAAGTCTTTGTTGCTCATATTGCAAGCAAGTGCAGAAGCACACACAGACAGACAGAGCCACTAAAAACAATGCTGCACTCCCAAAGTAATTAAACAAAAATGACCCCTCTGCCCAGTACGCAAGTGGCAAGCAGGAGTAGTCAGACTTTAGGGTGCCAGCCTCCCAACTGGCAATGCCGTATCCCGTGCTGGGAAGGGGCCAATCCAGGCCAGGCCGGGACCACACGGTGACACCCCGGCCATCCCTTGACCAAAATGATTTAGTCCCACCCCACTCCACAGAGGGGCAGGCCCCCTAGGAGCTCAGACTATTAAAGAACTTGCTGGTTGCTATCCAATAGTTTTACAGACAGTTTGTTTATGTTATATTTCATAATCACGTCACAATAAAACTTAATTCCTCCCATTTCATAAAAGATGCCACAGCAATGCATCATGCATAATGTGTCTTTGTGTTGAATAAAACAATTCAGCATTAATCAGCTAAAGTTATCAAGGCTTGCAGACTGGAAGAAAATGGTGCAAACCAACAATACCATCATCGACTTGTAGGGCAAGGGGAAGGAAGTGGTCCTTGCTATAAATGGAAGGTAATTAGGCACTAAAAATGCACCTCAGTCACTGACTGAAGTTCTGACAGCAGATTGCAATAACCTCCCTTCATCCAGACATGGTACTCTGGTCGGCCAGCACAGAACGATCATCATCATGGTGGAACAGACCACCCCATTGGACAGCTGGGATGGTGCAATTGAGTGGAAAATGCAGAAGTGTGAAGAGCTCATGCTCACAAGCTGGGTGCATAGTTACTACTTCATATTTTAATATGAATGAATGTTCAACCAAATCAAATGCTTTGTAAAAGTTTGCACATTGCAAAACAAAATCATTTCAGGTCAACTGACAGCTGGTATAACTGCCCCAGGCCCATAAAGGTCAAGTGTATTAATCACTAGCTTGCACCAGTTTTCAATGTATTGTTATTATTTTTTTTATTAAAACTGAATAGATCAGCTTGAATGTGAATGTGTATTGAATGTGTATTGTAGAAGACATTTACATGCTGGTATAATTAAACACAGGTACACAGATAATTGTATCTGTGTTAGTAAAGGGAATGGTAGATATACTATGGACAAATACGGTTTAATTCATGTTTACAGTTATAAGGTTAAATGTGATGTGTATAGTCTGTTAATTTTCTGAAACAGTTGTTTGTGTAGGATTAAGTATGTCTTTATTTTTGAACCACTGCCAGCAGTGTCTTGAAATGAGACTTGCATAGTTTGTCAAGGACACTGAGTTTCCATGACAGCAACAATATCTTCAGAATAAAATGCAGCCTGAGGATAAAGATCTTTGAAATCCAAGCAGGACTTAATATAGGTCTTATCTCAGCCTCGATGACAGACACATTTTGAGTCCTTTTAAGGCAAGGTGTCACACTCACTGAACTTTATGGACTCGGCCTTACATTCAATTTTATTAGAGGATCACAAGATGTGCCAGTGTCCTGCAACCATATACCAGTGGTACTTGCGTGCTTCTCCAACACCAAGTTCCATTCCAAGCTAGGGACATGTTTAATTTTCATGGGTAAATACAGACAAGCTCTTGCATCTCAAGAAACTCAGAATCTAAATGTGTATGAGTTCATTAATTATTAGAGCAGAAATTCAAACCTCTCGATAAAACATGTTCAAATATTACTGTTACTGCATGAGTGATATTAGTTGGATGTTATTTCACTTACATTTGTTATATTAATTTCAGCATTCAAAATGTGGACAAGCTGGCAAACTGACACTCAATGCCAGTGTGTTGGAAAGTGTTGGAGAGCTCAAAAAATGAATAGATTAAATAGTTTTTTAAAAAAAAATTATATGTTAAATGAAATGTTAATATGTAGTCATAAAATTGGAATCTCTTCTATTAGCCTGTTCGTTCTTATAAAACTGTTAATATAATTCTTAAAATAAAATTCAAGCTCGCTGGAGTATTTTCACAAAATATTTTTTTTCTTTTTTTCAATTCTATTTTGAGGTTTCTGCAATACTATATCTTGGACAGAAAAAAGCATTCTAAACCAGCAATGTCACAAGATGGATATGACGATGACAGGGATGTTTGACCAAATCTAGAGGCAGACTCCTGCTGACAAGGCAGCTTATGCCTCTATAAATGCAGGAGACTCAGGCTCCTCTGAGAACTGACAGGCATCCCACACAGGTTTGTGCTTTGTGTATGTTCCTTCTAATCTAATGAGCTTTTATTCTATAAAACAATAATGGATTATATGTTTTGAATGTCATATAATCAATTTAATATCAATGATCAAAATGATGCTTTCAAAGACGTTGAAATGTGTATGCTTAATATATAACTGAGTATTATTGGCATGTAATAGTGAATAGTCTTGTTGAGTCATTAGGGGCTGTAAACATGTAAGCAGAGTGACTGTTGTTTCTAGTTGTAGGCACTAGACAAATATGACACATATGACACAGTTGGTCAGTTGACCATCAAAAGAGAAACATTTTGTCCATGTGCAGGACAAAATTATTTAAATTGCAATTCAATCTGCAACATAAAAGTGAACAAAAAAGGAACACAACAGCACACAGAAGTATCAGAAAATGAAAAAACTTGTATTTTTGAAACAGCCTATAATGGTCAAAAAACCCAAATATCTTATTATCAACAACTGACACAAAGACAAATCTCAATCTCTCTTTAAAGGCATTCCTGGACAACATCATATCTGTGCCACACATTTTGGGATAAGCTTCGGTATGTTTGCATTAAAAAGAACGTCCATGGTAGAATGAAAAATACTATCATAAACATTTAACACTACTGTGTCATTGACTAACCCACAGGCTCAACTAAAGTGCCACCATGAGCACCGACGCAGAGTTGGACGAGTATGGCCCGGCGTCCATCTACCTCCGGAAGTCACAAAAGGAGAGAATTGAGGCACAAAACATTCCATTTGATGCCAAAAGTGCCTTCTTTGTGACTGATCCTGCTGAGATGTATGTCAAGGGCAAACTTGTGAAGAAGGAGGGTGGCAAGGCCACAGTGGAAACAGATGGTGGAAAGGTTGGTGTGACCCGTCTATCTGTCTATCCATCTAACCTTGTGTGTGTGTGAGTTTCATTTGAAACTCTGAACTCAAATTTCCTTTTCAGACTGTCACTGTGAAAGAGGATGAAATCGACCCCAGGAACCCTCCAAAGTTTGACAAGATTGAAGACATGGCCATGATGACCCACCTCAATGAGCCTTGCGTGTTGTATAACCTCAAAGAGCGTTATGCATCATGGATGATCTACGTAAGTGTGGATCAAAGTGACTATATCCACTTTATTCCTGTCCCTCATGATACCCTGCATGAACTCCTAGTGCATACTGCCACTGAAGCAGAACTGGCATTTCCGAATAATAATAAACTCAAAGAATTCAATTAATTTTTTTGTGTTACTTAAACACTGTTAGATTAGATTTATTGTGTATTGTGGGATAGCGCCTCTGGAAACAAGGTGAATAAATAAACAAAAACTAATGGTTACTTGGTGGTTTCTTTTCACCACAGCTACTTCCACCAATTGAGTTTAAACTGAAATTACATGGATGTCAAATGGAGTAATAGTGAGTTTTGGACATTGCTCTCTTTTCCAGACCTACTCTGGCCTGTTCTGTGTCGTCGTGAACCCCTACAAGTGGCTTCCAGTGTACGATGCTAGAGTTGTTGTTGCCTACAGAGGCAAGAAGAGGATTGAGGCACCACCCCACATCTTCTCCATCTCCGACAATGCCTATCAGTTCATGCTCACTGGTAATTTATGTTATTTTTGGAGGAGACATGAATTCATCTTACCATGACACACTAAATGAGACAAAGCAGATATGACATGAAATATAAACACTATGATATTGTTCATTTCAGATCGTGAGAACCAGTCTGTCCTTATCACGTGAGTAATACTAAAATAGCAGAATAAGGAAACTTTACAAATAGTAATACAATCATGTGTACATGTGTACAATCAACACAATGCACTCCTCTCTTCTCCAGTGGAGAATCTGGTGCAGGAAAGACTGTCAACACCAAGCGTGTCATCCAGTACTTTGCTATAATTGCAATGACTTCCTCTAAGAAGGAAGCAGATCCTGGCAAAATGAAGGTATGGTTGCTTTGACTAAAAAGGAATGTCCTTCAACCTACTGTGATATTATGCTAAATAATGTATATATAAATGCTTGAGAAATATATACATGTATCTTATTTTTATGAATACATTGTTTTAGGGTTCACTGGAGGATCAAATCGTTGCAGCCAACCCTTTGCTTGAGGCCTATGGTAATGCAAAGACTATCAGGAATGACAACTCCTCTCGTTTTGTGAGTAGAATTACTAAATAGAAAAACTAAATTAATTTGGCCTTCTTGAGCTGCAAATCAAGAATCATAGTAACACATGAATAAATGTTCAGGGTAAATTCATCAGAATTCACTTTGGCACCACTGGCAAGCTGGCCTCTGCAGATATTGAAACTTGTAAGTAATTATATACATTTTGTTTTGTCACTTATGTGTGAATTTTAACTGTTAAATACTAGTAGTTGCATGATGTTATACATGCAATGGTATTCAACAGATCTGCTGGAGAAGTCACGTGTCACCTTCCAGCTGTCTGCTGAGAGGAGTTACCATATCTTCTATCAGCTGATGACTGGCCACAAGCCTGAGTTGTTGGGTATGATAAAACATGAAAATTGTTGTACAATTATTTATATAATTACTCTTTCATGTATTTCTTCATGTAAAAAGACACTACAAACACCATCATGAGAAAATCTCATGAATTTTCTATCTGTTTTTCTAGAGGCACTTCTGATCACCACCAACCCCTATGACTATCCAATGATCAGTCAGGGTGAAATCACTGTCAAGAGTATCGATGACGTGGAGGAGTTCATTGCAACAGATGTAAAAATTCACATTTTATTAATATCTGGATTGTAATCTTGATAAGAAATTAATTAATAAAATTAATGAATACATTTTTTTGCAATGCAGACTGCCATTGACATTTTGGGATTCAATGCAGAGGAAAAGCTGGGCATCTACAAGCTGACTGGTGCTGTGCTGCATCATGGAAGCATGAAATTCAAGCAGAAGCAGCGTGAGGAGCAGGCGGAACCTGATGGCACTGAGGGTAAACTTCATAGTATTTCTCTTCAAACATGTCTGCAATAAATGATACACATTATTCAAAACATGAGCATTCACTGATTTTAAGATTTGTCTTTCCATCAGTGGCTGACAAAATTGCTTACCTCCTGGGCCTGAACTCAGCTGATATGCTGAAAGCTCTGTGTTACCCAAGAGTCAAGGTCGGAAATGAGATGGTGACCAAAGGTCAGACTGTCCCACAGGTACAAAGACAGAGGGAATCTTAGATGTCAATTCATCAATGACAAAACAATAATAAACTGGTTCCTAAAATGTTGCTCTATTTTCAGGTGAATAATTCTACCATGGCTCTGTGCAAGTCTATTTATGAGAAAATGTTCTTGTGGATGGTCATCCGTATCAATGAGATGCTGGACACAAAGCAGTCAAGACAATTCTTCATCGGAGTGTTGGATATCGCCGGATTCGAGATCTTTGATGTGAGTAATATGCATTATTTCAGCTGTTCAACATTTCACAATTTTGCATTGAAACTGATCAACTTCCCATGATAACAGTTCAACAGCTTGGAGCAACTCTGCATCAACTTTACCAATGAGAAACTGCAACAGTTTTTCAACCACCACATGTTTGTCCTGGAGCAAGAGGAGTACAAGAAGGAAGGCATTGAGTGGGAGTTTATTGACTTCGGTATGGACTTGGCTGCCTGCATTGAGCTGATTGAGAAGGTAAGTTGCAACCTCGCCATATACGTTATTTCTTTTGTAAAGTGCAAATGGTTGCTTCCACAGGTTCGTTTTCATGTTACATGAAATGTTGATTTTCCTCAGCCAATGGGCATCTTCTCCATCCTTGAAGAGGAGTGCATGTTCCCCAAGGCCTCTGACACAACTTTCAAGAACAAGCTGCACGATCAGCATCTTGGCAAGACCAAGGCCTTTGAAAAGCCAAAGCCTGGAAAGGGCAAGGCTGAGGCTCACTTCTCCCTGGTTCACTATGCTGGTACAGTGGACTACAACATCACTGGCTGGCTGGACAAGAACAAGGACCCCCTGAACGATTCAGTGGTTCAGCTTTACCAGAAGTCTTCAAACAAACTGCTGGCTCTCCTGTATGCTGCCCATGCTGGAACTGAGGGTAAGAAACTAGTTTGACAAAAGCACAGTGTTTGTACTGCACTATAATGTATGCATTATAGTTCACTTTTTCACTTATTTAACCTTTTTCAGTTTTGGAAGAAATTAAATTTTACAAACATTTTCAGAGGCTGCTGGCAAGAAGGCTGGCAAGAAGAAGGGTGGTTCTTTCCAGACTGTGTCTGCTCTTTTCAGAGTATGTTTGTATATCTTTGGATTACAATCAAAATTATCATAATGAAACAACGCTAACAGACTGTCTTTTGTCACTGATCCACAGGAGAACTTGGGCAAGCTGATGACCAACTTGAGGAGCACTCATCCTCACTTTGTGCGTTGCCTGATTCCCAATGAAACAAAGACCCCAGGTAAGAAGGTCATAGTCTTACATTTTGATATTTTGTGCAAATGAACATGTTAATTTATTAACTTCCAACTCCCAGGTCTTATGGAGAACGCCTTGGTCATCCACCAGCTGAGGTGTAATGGTGTGCTGGAAGGCATCAGAATTTGCAGAAAGGGTTTCCCCAGCAGAATCCTCTATGGTGACTTCAAGCAGAGGTAACACTACTTTTGATTACAAAAAAGTCAAGTCAAGGTATCATGATGATGGAACACAAGAAGACATGCAACAACAAAATCATCACTTTCTCCTGTAGATACAAAGTTCTGAATGCCAGTGTCATCCCCGAGGGACAGTTCATTGATAACAAGAAAGCTTCAGAGAAGCTGCTGGGCTCCATTGATGTGGACCACACTCAGTACAAGTTTGGGCACACAAAGGTACAAGTCTATAAACAATATTCATGGTTGTGCTGGTGTATGTACATTATGTGTAGTAGTATCAATATTTACTGATGAATGTTTCCTTTATTTGGCAACAAGGTGTTCTTTAAAGCGGGTCTGCTGGGTACCCTGGAGGAGATGAGAGATGAGAAACTGGCTACGCTGGTGACCATGACTCAGGCCCTCTGCAGAGGTTATGTCATGAGAAAGGAGTTTGTTAAGATGATGGAGAGGAGGTAAGATTACAGCACAATAAACACCAGTATTCTGTCTAGTTTAAGTGTTCATTCATTAAATGTGTACCAGGTTCTAAAAAAAACTGACATTATGTTATAATTTGATGTACTTTGTAGAGAATCTATCTTCTCCATCCAGTACAACATTCGTTCATTCATGAATGTGAAAAACTGGCCATGGTTGAAACTGTACTTCAAGATCAAGCCTCTTCTGAAGAGTGCTGAGACTGAGAAGGAGCTGCAACAGATGAAAGACAACTATGACAAGATGCAAACAGACCTGGCTACGGCTCTGGCCAAAAAGAAGGAACTGGAGGAGAAAATGGTTTCCCTCCTGCAGGAAAAGAATGACCTACAACTGCAAGTGGCATCTGTAAGTGACATCTAGTATTTATCTAATAGTTGCATCCATATTGTGTATGTGTATTTACAAAAATATAATTTCATACCATACTCAACAAAACAGCACACATTTTATACTTCACACTATTTTATATTCAAAATATCCTTTAGGAAGTTGATAATCTCTCTGATGCTGAAGAAAGGTGTGAAGGGCTCATTAAGAGCAAGATCCAGCTCGAGGCCAAACTCAAAGAGACAACTGAGAGACTGGAGGATGAAGAAGAAATGAATGCAGAACTCACTGCAAAGAAGAGGAAGCTGGAGGATGAGTGCTCTGAGCTGAAGAAGGACATTGATGACTTGGAGCTCACCTTGGCTAAAGTGGAGAAGGAGAAACATGCCACAGAAAACAAGGTTTGGTATTTGAACGGTATTTTACATTATAGTCATACAGAAACATACAGACATTATGACGTTATGCCTTGTGTTCTTTTTATTTATTTAACTTTGTGGAAAATATTTAACTTTCCAAACCATTTTAGGTGAAAAATCTGACAGAGGAAATGGCATCTCAAGATGAGTCCATTGCCAAGTTGAGCAAAGAGAAGAAAGCCCTCCAAGAGGCCCACCAGCAGACTCTGGATGATCTGCAGGCAGAGGAAGACAAAGTCAACACTCTCACCAAGGCCAAGACAAAGCTGGAACAACAAGTGGATGATGTGAGTAAAGTGTTGCTTGCAAAATGTAGTTTTCTCTGCAGAGACATTTACAGTATTGATGTACTAGGTTTTAAAAACCTACAACCAAGCTGTCATCTCTTAGCTTGAAGGATCTCTGGAGCAAGAGAAGAAGCTCCGCATGGACCTTGAGAGATCCAAGAGGAAGCTGGAGGGAGATCTGAAACTGGCTCAAGAATCCGTTATGGATCTGGAGAATGACAAGCAGCAGTCTGATGAGAAAATCAAAAAGTATGTTTTGAATTGTATTCAGTTGTTACTCAAAAGTGACACCCCAAGAACAGTGTGAAAAATGGCAATGAAAGCTGTCTATTTTTAAGGAAAACTTTGACATAAGACAGCTCCTCACAAATAATTTTCCTGATCATTTTAAGATATTCAGTCAGGACAAAAACAATAACACATTTTTTTGTTCTGTGTAATGCAAATGTCATTAAGACATTGCCAGAATTGAAAGAAGACTGACTATTTTCTTCATTGCTCTTACAGGAAGGACTTTGAAATCAGCCAGCTCCTCAGCAAGATTGAGGATGAACAGTCCCTTGGTGCACAGCTTCAGAAGAAGATCAAAGAACTCCAGGTAACAACATTTATTTAGTAAACCCTTACCAAAACTTTACAATTCTGTTATGAAGACTTCATTATACCACTGTCATCAAATGTAGGCTCGTATTGAGGAACTGGAGGAGGAAATTGAGGCTGAAAGGGCTGCAAGAGCAAAGGTTGAGAAGCAGAGAGCTGACCTCTCCAGGGAGCTTGAGGAGATCAGTGAGAGGCTTGAAGAAGCTGGAGGAGCAACAGCTGCTCAGATTGAGATGAACAAGAAGCGAGAGGCTGAGTTCCAGAAGCTGCGTCGTGACCTTGAAGAAGCAACCCTGCAGCATGAATCCACTGCAGCAGCTCTTCGTAAGAAACAGGCGGACAGTGTTGCTGAGTTGGGAGAGCAGATCGACAACCTCCAGCGTGTCAAGCAGAAGCTGGAGAAGGAGAAGAGCGAGTACAAGATGGAGATCGATGACCTCACCAGCAACATGGAGGCTGTTGCCAAAGCTAAGGTGAATCTTTCAGATTTATGCAACCATTAGGTTGCATAAATAGGCGGGGTACACCCTGGACAGTTCGCCAGTCCATCGCAGGGCCACACACAACTAGAGACAAACAACTATTCACTCTCACACTCACTCCTACGGTCAATTTAGAGTGTCCAATTTACCTAATCCCCACATTGCATGTTTTTGGACTGTGGGAGGAAGCCGGAGAACCCGGAGAGAACCCACGCACACACGGGGAGAACATGCAAACTCCATGCAGAAAGGCCCTTGTTCCAACCGGGGCTCGAACCCGGGTCTTCTCGCTGCAAGAGTGCTAACCACGACATCACCGTGTGACCCCCAGTTGATTTAATTATACTAATTATAAAAACTATGGGCTTTAAATATATTTAGATAATTATGGCAGTTTGGTATAGATACGACCAAGGGTAGTGATATGACAAAACCAATGAAAATCAATAAATGTTTGTTCTACATATATTGTTAACAGGGCAATTTGGAGAAAGTGTGCAGGACTCTTGAGGACCAGCTGAGTGAGCTCAAAGCTAAAAATGATGAGAATGTTCGCCAGCTGAATGACATTAATGCACACAAAGCCAGACTGCAGACAGAGAATGGTAAGTCACTCTTGTTATTATTATTATTGTTATTGTTGTTATCTTTGTCATTATGAAAGTGACTTATGGTCATATTATTCCTAAGGTGAGTTTTCACGTCAGCTTGAGGAGAAGGAAGCTCTTGTTTCCCAGCTGACCAGGGGCAAGCAGGCCTTCACCCAGCAGATTGAGGAGCTCAAGAGGCACATTGAGGAGGAAATTAAGGTATTTCAATAACTGTTCTCCTCATACAATACATAACAAATACGAAAATGATGAAACAAACATCTTGTGGAAGTTATCAAGAAATGGCTCTGCTGCTACTCTGAACAAGTTACATCAACATGTTTCAACACAATGTTCAACAGGCCAAGAATGCTCTGGCCCACGCTGTTCAGTCTGCCCGCCATGACTGCGATCTGCTCAGAGAGCAGTATGAGGAAGAGCAGGAGGCCAAAGCTGAGCTGCAGAGGGGAATGTCCAAGGCCAACAGTGAGGTGGCTCAGTGGAGAACCAAATATGAGACTGATGCTATCCAACGCACTGAGGAACTGGAGGAGGCCAAGTAAGTTTCTATTTTCTCAGAGACTACATTTGTTATCCTTTTAATTGTGGACTTTTAACCATTCAAAAATGCTTCATCATGACAGGAAAAAGCTTGCCCAGCGTCTGCAGGATGCTGAGGAATCAGTTGAAGCTGTTAACTCCAAGTGTGCCTCCCTGGAGAAGACCAAGCAGAGGCTGCAGGGTGAGGTTGAGGACCTCATGATTGATGTGGAGAGAGCTAATTCTCTGGCTGCCAACCTTGACAAGAAGCAGCGGAACTTTGATAAGGTGCACCCTCCACAGAGAGCATTGTGTCAGTGTTTATTCAAATAAACAAGTGAATGAATTTGAATTATATATGTCCTATACTTACCTGCATTATTTTAGGTCCTTGCAGAGTGGAAACAAAAGTATGAAGAAAGCCAGGCAGAATTGGAAGGAGCCCAGAAAGAGGCTCGCTCTCTCAGCACTGAGCTGTTCAAGATGAAGAACTCTTATGAGGAGACTCTGGATCATCTGGAGACTATGAAGAGAGAGAACAAGAACTTACAGCGTATGTTAATCTCACTAATTAAAAATGCAACTTATTCTCTGAATAAAAAATAACAACATTAACTAATTCCCTTACAGTCCAGCTTCTCTAGATCCCTTTCAACTGAATTTTTGTTTTAATTGTTCTATAGAGGAGATTTCAGACCTGACTGAACAGCTTGGCGAGACTGGAAAGAGCATCCATGAGCTGGAGAAAGCCAAGAAGACAGTGGAGACTGAGAAGTCTGAGATTCAGTCAGCACTGGAGGAGGCTGAGGTATCACAGTTTAAAACTAAAGACATTACAAATATATTTCCTTTGAGAAATGAATACTTTAAATCAACACAGGTATATATCATTACTCATATCAAGCAATGTTTATTAATGTAATTGTATAAAATCACTTAAAGGGCACCCTGGAGCATGAGGAGGCCAAGATTCTCCGTGTTCAGCTTGAGCTCAACCAGGTCAAAGGTGAAGTTGACAGGAAGCTGGCAGAGAAGGATGAGGAGATGGAGCAGATCAAGAGGAACAGCCAGAGGGTGATTGACTCCATGCAGACCACTCTCGATGCTGAGGTCAGGAGCAGGAATGATGCCCTGAGAGTCAAGAAGAAGATGGAGGGAGACCTTAATGAAATGGAGATTCAGCTGAGTCATGCCAACAGGCAGGCTTCTGAAGCCCAGAAACAACTGAGGAACGTCCAGGGACAGCTTAAGGTCAGCTTTTTGTGAGGGCTTGATTGCTTGAGTAAATAAAGGCAACTGAAAGGAAAGTTAATTGATTATTTTTATTGTCATCATCAGGATGCCCAACTGCACCTTGACGACGCTCTTAGAGGACAGGAGGACATGAAGGAACAGGTTGCCATGGTGGAGCGCAGAAATGGTCTGATGCTGGCTGAGATTGAGGAACTGAGAGTAGCTCTTGAGCAGACAGAGAGAGGTCGCAAAGTGGCTGAGCAGGAGCTGGTTGATGCTAGTGAACGTGTCGGCCTGCTGCACTCTCAGGTTAGTTGACACTCAGTAAAAAGAAAGTAGTTTAGGAAATCATTATATTTTATTAAACATGTTTTTTCTCAAACATCCAGAACACCAGTCTTCTGAACACTAAGAAGAAGCTGGAGTCTGACCTGGTCCAGGTTCAGGGTGAAGTAGATGATACTGTTCAGGAAGCAAGGAATGCTGAGGAGAAGGCCAAAAAGGCTATCACTGATGTAAGTGTACATCTGGAGTAACAGCTGACTCTCATGTGCTTTTTTCCCCCAAAGGAAAATGGAATAACAGGACAAATATTGTTTCAGGCTGCCATGATGGCTGAGGAGTTGAAGAAGGAGCAGGACACAAGTTCTCACCTGGAGAGGATGAAGAAGAACTTGGAGGTTACAGTCAAGGACCTGCAGCATCGTCTGGATGAGGCTGAGAACCTCGCCATGAAGGGTGGCAAGAAGCAGCTCCAGAAACTCGAGTCCAGGGTATGAACTGCACACAAAATGAAAATAAACACTTTTGGAGGCACTTCACACTTTTCACTTTGTGAAATACAATCTACTTTTACCTTTTGTATATAGTACTGATGTATTCTTAATGATATTTCTCAGGTGCGTGAGCTTGAGGCAGAAGTTGAAGGCGAGCAGCGACGTGGAGCTGATGCTGTTAAAGGAGTTCGCAAGTATGAGAGGAGGGTGAAGGAGCTGACATACCAGGTAATTCCCACCAAAACTACAATTTTATTCCTTTAAATTTATTTTCCTGATCATTTGTCGATTAATCCTTTACTTGTACAGACTGAGGAGGACAGGAAGAATGTGACCAGACTTCAGGACCTTGTGGACAAGCTGCAACTCAAAGTGAAGGCTTACAAGAGACAGTCTGAAGAAGCTGTAAGTACACCTATGAAATGTCACATCACAATTAACCTGTATTATGACAATTGTCCTTTCAACAAGTCAGTATAACCCCAATTCCTTCACAGGAGGAACAAGCCAATACCCATCTCTCCAGACTGAGGAAGGTCCAGCATGAGATGGAAGAGTCTCAGGAACGTGCTGACATTGCTGAGTCCCAGGTCAACAAGCTGAGAGCCAAGAGTCGTGAACATGGAAAGGTATTTCATGGGATCATATTTTTTCAACATTGGCATGAAACGTAGGTCTGTTATACATAGTTTGATGTATCACAATATTGATTGTTAAGACATTAGAAGTCAGTAAAATACACATGTATAATTCCAGATTAAAAGTATGTAACTTACTGAGTAGCTTAATGCCTGACATTGAATATATGTATTTGCTAACTGATTCCCTCTCTTCTTTATAGTCTGATTCTGCTGAGTAAGAGTCATCATCCTATTGAGGCCATTCATCGGAGTTCATAAAATATGAACTTGTGGTTGGGGGCTTTTTATTTCATCAATAAAAATAATAATTGTTTCGGATTTTGGTCTGTTACTTTCCAATGATTTATATGTGAGAGTGAAAATGAAGCTGAAGGTATGAAGTAGATCCTTGTATTATAGCACAATTCACTGACATATTTTATAGTGTATTATACCATAATAGACCATGATACCTTATGCAGTTTTACAGTCATTTTTCGCCATATTTTAACAACCACTTGAAAGTAGATTGGAATAATATGAATCACAGTCTGCTTAGTACTTGAAAATACCCAGGCCTATTCTGCATCCATGCAATGCTTCCTTTGGAATGTCACAAGCCACAAATAGAGATAGGGTTCCAGGTCATGCAAATCTGTGCTTGATATCTCTTGGAAGAAATTGAAGCTCGACAAGGAATCTTGGAACAGAACATAGTTTTGACTCAAGTTTTTGATGACTCGCTCTTTTAGCCATGTGGGCGTTGCATTCAGGAATACTTGGATTTTGCATAATTTCTTTTTTTTGAAGAGAATAGTGATGATTTCATGTCAAGAAGCAAAGGGAATCCCAAACCATATGGATACATGATGAACATATACAATTCTTAAGTCTAAATAATAGGCCTTCAGGTTGTCTAGCCTCAAATCTAAAAAAAAAATTACAATAATATAATAATGTAATACATATATTAAGTTGACTATAAGTTAAGTTGACCAAGTTAACCACTTGGATTTACATTTGTAAGAAGGCTTGCTGTGGTCTGCCACGGTAAATAAAAAAAGTCCCCAATGGACATAAACACTCAAGATATATTGGAACACTGATTCATGCTTCTTTAACTGGTGTCACCTCCTATCAAATGTAGCAAGAGCAGATTGCCTTATGTGGAACTTATTTTTAACAACTTGCCAAATGAATTAAATGCTAGCACCCACCCACAAACATCCAAGGCTGCATTAAATAGAATAAATATTAAAAGCAAATAAAATCTTTGAGATGTATAACACCACAGACAGTCTGTCTTTTAGAGCATTTTATAGTCATAAGTAAATATTCATATTACTTCCTTCAACATCACAGCCACAAAATGAACGACACAACCATGACCAAAATGAGAGTCTACTGCTGAATGGACACTCTTATGAAAATGAGACAAGCTTCTGCATGATCCAGTTGGTTTCCAGCAGAGATGAGTGTGCGTTCTGTGATCATGGCATTTCATTTGATGCGTTGGTAAAGTTTATGAGTTGCTGAATATAACTGGTTTCCAGCAATAATATGTTAAATTGCTTTCCAATTACATTAGGTGAAACTACAAGGTCTAGCAAAGTAATCATGGGTGGGAAACATTATTCCATTTGTTTTGTGTTGTTATACACATCTTAACAAAATACGACATACTTGATGACAAATGAACAGCCATATGCAGTGAACATTATTTAGCTGCATACAATCATCACCCTCAAAAGTTCTCAAATTGACAGAATTTCTGCCACTAAAATGTAAATGTCATAAATCAAAGTTATGGGCTCATGTTTAATTATTTTTAAATAGCATCTTGAGACTCCCTCAGAGTCACCACCACTTTTGACTACTGATAGAAAACTAAAGCAATATGTTGTTAGGTTAACTGTTGTGTAATTTGTAGTTGCTCCAATTTCACCTAGCACAGACGCAGAGATTGAGCCATCTACCAGTGGCATGCGAACAGAAAAGGAGAGAATCCAAAATGGACTGCTCTGCAAAGGAAAAGTCCTAAACAGCCTCCATCTGGAGAGGCTTGGATCTCAAAAAGGAATTTCCATAATACTGTTATTATTATTGTTAATATTGCTTCATTTAATCACTGTTTAGGATTTACTGTGACAAATTGATATATACGGACGTGTAAAAAGGACACTTTCAAAGGGGCTGCTGTGTGAAGGGACCATTAAAGATGTTTCTGTTGTGTTGTCTTGTTTTAGTGTTAATGTATTTTTTTGTCTTGCATGTTAGTTAGTTCCTTCCACCCACCGTGCAAAAGAAAATAATTCATGGGCAAGCGCACAACTTTACTTGAATGACGACTGAACATTCAACAAGTGGATCAAATATTTTATTAATTTAGTGGCTCCTCCTCAAAACTGTGGGTCATTTATGTGCTTCTCTGGCATTTCTACCAAATACGATGGACACCACCGTACATACAGCTGACACTGTACATAATAAAGCCCTAGCAACTGCCTTGACATACATCATTCTTTCTTTTTTATAAAATATACTTTGATTAATGGACACTCTAGATATCTTTTTGAAATTAAGATATAGTGTCATCAACAAATCTAATGTGTACTATAAATACATTCTATCATAGCCAAATACGAATCACTGGATTACCCTCACTGGGATTTATTTAGGACATTGGCAATGTCCTGGGATCAACTGGTAAGATGGGAAATAATAAGGCTTATTAAAGTTGAGTATCAGTATCCTGAGTATTAACACATTACCTACATTTAAATAACTTGTAAATCTGTGTAAAAGTCATAAACCCCTTCGACCTAAAAGCTCACACTCTTTCCTGTCTTGAAGTAAAATGCTTCAAGCATTCTTGAGTAAATACATTTGTTAAATCATCCAAGTTGGCAGTGCTTTTAAAATCTGCTTCCAGGAGATACATAACACGTCTATCATTATTGGAAAGTTCATCAGCCTGAATTTTATTCCAGAGATCCCAGAAATGTGTGTCCTGTAACTATACACCAGTGACATTTCAATGCTCCTCCAAATTTAAATCTCATTACTGGCTGCAATATCAAAAATAACAGGAGACAGATGCCTCACATTCAACTGTTAGCTTGAAATCATTATCACTGTGTCAAACAATTTATTGCAACAAAATAACCACAAATTATGCAGTACAGTTTTGCAAATTACCAGTGGATATGCTGTGGACATCCCTGCTTACGTTCACTCATATCCAAGGTCCAAAATATCTCCCCCTCATGATAACTGACTTGGTTACTGAGATATTATTTAATTTTGAGGATCATTTTGACAGACATATAGAGATTATTGTGTCAGAATACAGAAATATAAAATATATATTTATATATATTATGGATATAATTGCATCACAAATTGCTTTATAATAGGTATATAAATGCAACAGTATTTCTACCTATTAATTGAACACTGCACTGTTTTGTCAGTCCCCTAAAATTGTGATGGTGTTATGCTATATTTGTAAAATAGAGTAAAAACATAGTATTTTGAATGCATCATTGTGAATTATTAATGTATTTGTAAAAAAAAAAAAAGAAGAAGAAACATGCTGATTAATGTATATTCACTGAGTATATCACTTTCAAGCACTAAGGTGTCAAGCTTTCATGACCAAATTGAGTGGGATACTTGTGCTGAGGAGGCAGATCCTGGTATATAAAAGCAGTAGTCATGGATGCTAGATCCAACTGACAGGCATCTAAGACAGGTGAGTTCATTCAGCTGTATGTTATCATTATACTGTTTAGTAGTACCATGTGTACTTTGCTGTTTTGAATTTCATATCATTCTTACATTGTTTTCCACATTCAAAATAATTCATTATCCTGCGTACAATTGATATATTGTGCATATATCAATTGTCTTTTCAATAAGCTAGTCCAACTTGGCAATAATAACACGTCAGCCAACAATGTAAATATGTTCATCAGTTGGTGTCTGCAGAAGTTACCAAGAATATTTAGCAATGACATATGGAATTTAGCAGAGGCTGTGCACAGAGGGATGCAACAGTGCAACCTTTTTCATTTATGGCTATGTTGAATCCCTCAGGCATAACTACCTTAAAAGGTTTCCCATTAGTAACAACTGACCAAATTAAAGGAGCTATCTTATATGTTTAGAGAAAGTTGTAAGTGACACTCCATGCATATAGTCCATAAAATGTTTACAATTATATACTGTACATTTGGTTTTTTTTAGCACCTTGAAATACACAAACATCAATCAGTCTGCAGTTGAGGTAAAGTCTTCATTGTAAAAAACCTTGGTGTCTATTCTGTTACCAACTTTAAGTTAATATTTGATTTATTTATTTACAGACTTCAATAAAGTGCCATCATGAGCACAGACGCGGAGATGGCGCAGTATGGCGCCGCAGCCATTTTTCTCCGAAAACCAGAGAAGGAGAGAATTGAGGCCCAGACTGCTCCATTTGATGCAAAAACTGCCTTCTTTGTGACTGATACTGATGAGATGTATGTCAAGGGTAAACTTGTGAAGAAGGAGGGTGGCAAAGCCACAGTTGAAACAGAGGGTGGAAAGGTGGGTGAATATTTTATATGATAAATATATCATTAAAATCATTAATTTAGGTACCTAACATATGAAAACAGATGTAACTGTTTTGTAAAGCTCAGCATTTTAATTATATATTCCCTATACAGTCTGTCACTGTAAAAGAGGATGATATTCATCCCAGGAA
This sequence comes from Solea senegalensis, assembly GCF_019176455.1. Taxonomy (NCBI): domain Eukaryota; kingdom Metazoa; phylum Chordata; class Actinopteri; order Pleuronectiformes; family Soleidae; genus Solea; species Solea senegalensis. Next base: position 133,175 of record NW_025320924.1, on the reverse strand, counting down.
CCCTCCAAAGTTCGATAAGATGGAGGACATGGCCATGATGACTCACCTCAATGAGCCTTCTGTGCTGTATAACCTCAAAGAGCGTTATGCATCATGGATGATCTACGTAAGTTATTGCTTTGCTTGAATGTACATGTGGAACATGAATACCATGCAGACCTGATAATGCACTTGTTAAAATATTTTGTATACTATATTACAACAGACCTATTCAGGGTTGTTCTGCGTTGTCGTGAATCCCTACAAGTGGCTCCCTGTGTATGATGCCACCTGTGTAGCAGCATACAGAGGCAAGAAGAGGATTGAGGCACCACCCCACATCTTCTCCATCTCTGACAATGCCTATCAGTTCATGCTCACTGGTAAGTTCAGTTTCTATCAAATTGTATGGAAGTAAGGATTGGAAGAAATCACATTAAACATCAATTTATTACAATATCTACAAAGATCATGTCTGTATGTTTGGATTTCAGATCGTGACAACCAGTCTATCCTGATTACGTGAGTATTACACAGAATATCTCACTAAATCTAATGAAGTGTTTTAAATAAAGCTGCTGAAACTTGACAATGTGCCTTTTCTACCCAAGTGGAGAATCCGGTGCTGGAAAGACTGTTAACACCAAGCGTGTCATCCAGTACTTTGCAACAATTGCAGCTCTTGGTGGTAAAAAGGACGCTGCTCCTGGCAAAATGCAGGTAAAAATAGTTTGGTAGAATAAAGCTGTAAATAGAAGAAAAGTATTTTAGATGTTTAACTTATGTAGCAAAATTCTCCTCTTGGCAGGGCTCCCTTGAGGACCAAATTGTTGCTGCTAACCCTTTGCTGGAGGCCTATGGTAATGCCAAGACTGTGAGAAACGACAACTCATCTCGTTTTGTAAGTAATAGGAGAAATTTACACACACACACATATATATATACATACATATACATATATATATACATACATATGCATATATAAAACTTTAATTGTGAAATAACTTATATTGTTGCTAATTTCACTATTCAGGGTAAATTCATCAGAATCCACTTTGGTTCTACTGGAAAGCTGGCTTCAGCTGATATTGAGACATGTAAGTTTGCTGTGCGTAATGTTTAAGTATTAGTCTTGGAGTAGTAAAGGGACCTAAAAAAAATTATGAAACATGATTAGGCTTTTTTTAAGAAAGAAACAGTTGGGGGTTTTAAGTGAAAAAATATCCATTTGTTAAAAGTATTTTTCTGCATTGGAATACTGCAGATTCCTTTTGTTGGACTGCCACTATATTTTGCTACTCTTCTTGAAATGTTAAATTTTGACTATTACTCTAATCCTCTGTTCTGATTTTAGCTGACATTTGGTGACCCAATGCAAAACTCACCTTTCTTTTTATGTTGTGGGCTCATTCATGTGTAGTTGTGGCCAAAATAATATGACAAGGCAGCAAGTTATACATACATCTGTCATGATTTAGTTCTTGTCTTTTCAATTTGTTTTTCTTAGATCTATTGGAGAAGTCACGTGTCACCTTCCAGCTGTCTGCTGAGAGGAGTTACCATATCTTCTATCAGCTGATGACTGGCCACAAGCCTGAACTACTGGGTATGTTGAAAGACATTTTGTAAAAAAGACACTACAAACACCATCAAGACAAAATATCGAGAATTTTCTATTTGTTTTTCTAGAGGCACTTCTGATCACCACCAACCCCTATGACTATCCAATGATCAGTCAGGGTGAAATCACTGTCAAGAGTATTGATGACGTGGAGGAGTTCATTGCAACAGATGTAAAAATTTACATTTTATTAATATCTGGATTGTAATCTTGATAAGAAATTAATTAATAAAATGAATGAATAATTTGTTTTGCAATGCAGACTGCCATTGACATTTTGGGATTCACTGCAGAGGAAAAGATGGGCATCTACAAGCTGACTGGTGCTGTGCTGCATCATGGAAGCATGAAATTCAAGCAGAAGCAGCGTGAGGAGCAGGCTGAACCTGATGGCACTGAGGGTAAACTTCATAGTATTTCTCTTCAAACATGTCTGCAATAAATGATACACATTATTCAAAACATGAGCATTCACTGATTTTAAGATTTGTCTTTCCATCAGTGGCTGACAAAATTGCTTACCTCCTGGGCCTGAACTCAGCTGATATGCTGAAAGCTCTGTGTTACCCAAGAGTCAAGGTCGGAAATGAGATGGTGACCAAAGGTCAGACTGTCCCACAGGTACAAAGACAGAGAGAATCTCAGATGTCAATTAATCAATGACAAAACAATAATAAACTGGTTCCTAAAATGTTGCTCTATTTTCAGGTGAATAATTCTACTATGGCTCTGTGTAAGTCTATTTATGAGAAAATGTTCTTGTGGATGGTCATCCGTATCAATGAGATGCTGGACACAAAGCAAGCAAGACAACACTTCATTGGAGTGTTGGATATCGCCGGATTTGAGATCTTTGATGTGAGTAATATGCATTATTTCAGCTATTCAACATTTCACAATTTTGCATTGAAACTGATCAACTTCCCATGATAACAGTTCAACAGCTTGGAGCAACTCTGCATCAACTTTACCAATGAGAAACTGCAACAGTTTTTCAACCACCACATGTTTGTCCTGGAGCAAGAGGAGTACAAGAAGGAAGGCATTGAGTGGGAGTTTATTGACTTCGGTATGGACTTGGCTGCCTGCATTGAGCTGATTGAGAAGGTAAGTTGCGACCTCGCCATATACGTTATTTCGTTTGTAAAGTGCAAATGGTTGCTTCCACGGGTTCGTTTTCATGTTACATGAAATGTTGATTTTCCTCAGCCAATGGGCATCTTCTCCATCCTTGAAGAGGAGTGCATGTTCCCCAAGGCCTCTGACACAACTTTCAAGAACAAGCTGCACGATCAGCATCTTGGCAAGACCAAGGCCTTTGAAAAGCCAAAGCCTGGAAAGGGCAAGGCTGAGGCTCACTTCTCCCTGGTTCACTATGCTGGTACAGTGGACTACAACATCTCTGGCTGGCTGGACAAGAACAAGGACCCCCTGAACGATTCAGTGGTTCAGCTTTACCAGAAGGCTTCAAACAAACTGCTGGCTATGCTGTATGCTGCCCATGCTGGAGCTGAGGGTAAGAAACTAGTTTGACAAAAGCACAGTGTTTGTACTGCACTATAATGTATGCATTATAGTTCACTTTTTCACTTATTTAACCTTTTTCAGTTTTGGAAGAAATTAAATTTTACAAACATTTTCAGAGGCTGCTGGCAAGAAGGCTGGCAAGAAGAAGGGTGGTTCTTTCCAGACTGTGTCTGCTCTTTTCAGAGTATGTTTGTATATCTTTGGATTACAATCAAAATAATCATAATGAAACAATGCTAACAGACTGTCTTTTTTCACTGATCCACAGGAGAACTTGGGCAAGCTGATGACCAACTTGAGGAGCACTCATCCTCATTTTGTGCGCTGCCTGATTCCCAATGAAACAAAGACCCCAGGTAGGAAGGTCACAGTCTTACTTGCTGAACATGACTTTACAATGTGATGTAAATAAATATGTTAACTTCAAATTCATTTTCAACTTGCAGGTCTTATGGAGAACTTCTTGGTCATCCACCAGCTGAGGTGTAATGGTGTGCTGGAAGGCATCAGAATTTGCAGAAAGGGTTTCCCCAGCAGAATCCTCTATGGTGACTTCAAGCAGAGGTAACACTACTTTTGATTACAAAAAAGTCAAGTCAAGGTATCATGATGATGGAACACAAGAAGACATGCGACAACAAAATCATCACTTTCTCCTGTAGATACAAAGTACTGAATGCCAGTGTCATCCCCGAGGGACAGTTCATTGATAACAAGAAAGCTTCAGAGAAGCTGCTGGGCTCCATTGATGTGGACCACACTCAGTACAAGTTTGGGCACACAAAGGTACAAATCTATAAACAATATTCATGGTTGTGCTGGTGTATGTACATTATGTGTAGTAGTATCAATATTTACTGATGAATGTTTCCTTTATTTGGCAACAAGGTGTTCTTTAAAGCGGGTCTGCTGGGTACCCTGGAGGAGATGAGAGATGAGAAACTGGCTGAGCTGGTGACCATGACTCAGGCCCTCTGCAGAGGTTATGTCATGAGAAAGGAGTTTGTTAAGATGATGGAGAGGAGGTAAGATTACAGCACAATAAACACCAGCATTGTGTCTATTTTAAGTGTTCATTCATTAAATGTGTACCAGGTTCTAAAAAAAAAACTGACATTATGTTATAATTTGATGTACTTTGTAGAGAATCTATCTTCTCCATCCAGTACAACATTCGTTCATTCATGAATGTGAAAAACTGGCCATGGTTGAAACTGTACTTCAAGATCAAGCCTCTTCTGAAGAGTGCTGAGACTGAGAAGGAGCTGCAACAGATGAAAGACAACTATGACAAGATGCAAACAGACCTGGCTACGGCTCTGGCCAAAAAGAAGGAACTGGAGGAGAAGATGGTTTCCCTCCTGCAGGAAAAGAATGACCTGCAACTGCAAGTGGCATCTGTAAGTGATATCTAGTATTTATCTAATAGTTGCATCCATATTGTGTATGTGTATTTACAAAAATCTGTTTCATACCATACTCAACAAAACAGCACACATTTTATATTCAAAATATCCTTTAGGAAGTTGATAATCTCTCTGATGCTGAAGAAAGGTGTGAAGGGCTCATTAAGAGCAAGATCCAGCTCGAGGCCAAACTCAAAGAGACAACTGAGAGACTGGAGGATGAAGAAGAAATGAATGCAGAACTCACTGCAAAGAAGAGGAAGCTGGAGGATGAGTGCTCTGAGCTGAAGAAGGACATTGATGACTTGGAGCTCACCTTGGCTAAAGTGGAGAAGGAGAAACATGCCACAGAAAACAAGGTTTGGTTTATTTGAACGGTATTTTACATTATAGTCACACAGAAACATACAGACATTATGACATTATGCCTTGTGTTCTTTTTATTTATTTAACTTTGTGGAAAATATTTAACTATTCGAACCATTTTAGGTGAAAAATCTGACAGAGGAAATGGCATCTCAAGATGAGTCCATTGCCAAGTTGAGCAAAGAGAAGAAAGCCCTCCAAGAGGCCCACCAGCAGACTCTGGATGATCTGCAGGCAGAGGAAGACAAAGTCAACACTCTCACCAAGGCCAAGACAAAGCTGGAACAACAAGTGGATGATGTGAGTAAAGTGTTGCTTGCAAAATGTAGTTTTCTCTGCAGAGACATTTACAGTATTGATGTACTAGGTTTTAAAAACCTACAACCAAGCTGTCATCTCTTAGCTTGAAGGATCTCTGGAGCAAGAGAAGAAGCTCCGCATGGACCTTGAGAGATCCAAGAGGAAGCTGGAGGGAGATCTGAAACTGGCTCAGGAATCCATTATGGATCTGGAGAATGACAAGCAGCAGTCTGATGAGAAAATCAAAAAGTATGTTTTGAATTGTATTTGGTTGTTACTTGTAACTCAGAAGTGAAAAGTTTATCTATTTTTAGGAAAACTTTGACATAAGACAGCTCCTCACAAACAATTTAACAAAGATATTCAGTCAGGACAAAAACAATAACACATTTTTTTGTTCTGTGTAATGCAAATGTCATTAAGACATTGCCAGAATTGAAAGAAGACTGACTATTTTCTTCATTGTTCTTACAGGAAGGACTTTGAAATCAGCCAGCTCCTCAGCAAGATTGAGGATGAACAGTCCCTTGGTGCACAGCTTCAGAAGAAGATCAAAGAACTCCAGGTAACAACATTTATTTAGTAAACCCTTAACAAAACTTTACAATTCTGTTATGAAGACTTCATTATACCACTGTCATCAAATGTAGGCTCGTATTGAGGAGCTGGAGGAGGAAATTGAGGCTGAAAGGGCTGCTAGAGCAAAGGTTGAGAAGCAGAGAGCTGACCTCTCCAGGGAGCTTGAGGAGATCAGTGAGAGGCTTGAAGAAGCTGGAGGAGCAACAGCTGCTCAGATTGAGATGAACAAGAAGCGAGAGGCTGAGTTCCAGAAGCTGCGTCGTGACCTTGAAGAAGCAACCCTGCAGCATGAATCCACTGCAGCAGCTCTTCGTAAGAAACAGGCCGACAGTGTTGCCGAGTTGGGAGAGCAGATCGACAACCTCCAGCGTGTCAAGCAGAAGCTGGAGAAGGAGAAGAGCGAGTACAAGATGGAGATCGATGACCTCTCCAGCAACATGGAGGCTGTTTCCAAATCAAAGGTGAATCTTTCAGATTTATTCAACCATTTATTTATTTATTTTTAAAAAAAAATTCTACCAGTTGATTTAATTATACTAATTATAAATTCTATGGGCTTTAAATACATGTTGATTATTAGGGTAGTTTGGTATAGATACCACCAAGGGTAGTGATATGACAAAACCAATGAAAATCAATAAATGTTTGTTCTACATATATTGTTAACAGGGCAATTTGGAGAAAATGTGCAGGACTCTTGAGGACCAGCTGAGTGAGCTCAAAGCTAAAAATGATGAGAATGTTCGCCAGCTGAATGACATTAATGCACACAAAGCCAGACTGCAGACAGAGAATGGTAAGTCACTCTTATTATTATTGTTATTGTTGTTATCTTTGTCATTATGAAAGTGACTTATGGTCATATTATTCCTAAGGTGAGTTTTCACGTCAGCTTGAGGAGAAGGAAGCGCTTGTTTCCCAGCTGACCAGGGGCAAGCAGGCCTTCACCCAGCAGATTGAGGAGCTCAAGAGGCACATTGAGGAGGAAGTGAAGGTATTTCAATAACTGTTCTCCTCATACAATACATAACAAATATGAAAATGATGAAACAAACATCTTGTGGAAGTTATCAAGAAATGGCTCTGCTGCTACTCCGAACAAGTTACATCAACATGTTTCAACGCAATGTTCAACAGGCCAAGAATGCTCTGGCCCACGCTGTTCAGTCTGCCCGCCATGACTGCGATCTGCTCAGAGAGCAGTATGAGGAAGAGCAGGAGGCCAAAGCTGAGCTGCAGAGGGGAATGTCCAAGGCCAACAGTGAGGTGGCTCAGTGGAGAACCAAATATGAGACTGATGCTATCCAACGCACTGAGGAACTGGAGGAGGCCAAGTAAGTTTCTATTTTCTCAGAGACTACATTAGTTATCCTTTTAATTGTGGACTTTTAACCATTCAAAAATGCTTCATCATTACAGGAAAAAGCTTGCCCAGCGTCTGCAGGATGCTGAGGAATCAGTTGAAGCTGTTAACTCCAAGTGTGCCTCTCTGGAGAAGACCAAGCAGAGGCTGCAGGGTGAGGTTGAGGACCTCATGATTGATGTGGAGAGAGCTAATTCTCTGGCTGCCAATCTTGACAAGAAGCAGCGGAACTTTGATAAGGTGCACCCTCCACAGAGAGCATTGTGTCAGTGTTTATTCAAATAAATAAGTGAATGAATTAGAATGATATGTGTCCTATACTAACCTGCATTATTTTAGGTCCTTGCAGAATGGAAACAGAAGTATGAAGAAAGCCAGGCAGAATTGGAAGGAGCCCAGAAAGAGGCTCGCTCTCTCAGCACTGAGCTGTTCAAGATGAAGAACTCTTATGAGGAGGCTCTGGATCATCTGGAGACTATGAAGAGAGAGAACAAGAACTTACAGCGTATGTTAATCTCACTAATTAAAAATGCAACTTATTCTCTGATGAAAAAAATACTAATATTAACTAATTTCCTTGCAGTCCAGCTTCTCTAGATCCCTTTCAACTGAATTTTTGTTTTAATTGTTCTATAGAGGAGATTTCAGACCTGACCGAACAGCTTGGCGAGACTGGAAAGAGCATCCATGAGCTGGAGAAAGCCAAGAAGACAGTGGAGACTGAGAAGTCTGAGATTCAGTCAGCACTGGAGGAGGCTGAGGTATCACAGTTTAAAACTAATGACATTACAAATATATTTCCTTTGAGAAATGAATACTTTAAATCAACACAGGTATATGTCATTACTCATATCACATCAATGTTTATTAATGTAATTGTATAAAATCACTTAAAGGGCACCCTGGAGCATGAGGAGGCCAAGATTCTCCGTGTTCAGCTTGAGCTCAACCAGGTCAAAGGTGAAGTTGACAGGAAGCTGGCAGAGAAGGATGAGGAGATGGAGCAGATCAAGAGGAACAGCCAGAGGGTGATTGACTCCATGCAGACCACTCTCGATGCTGAGGTCAGGAGCAGGAATGATGCCCTGAGAGTCAAGAAGAAGATGGAGGGAGACCTTAATGAAATGGAGATTCAGCTGAGTCATGCCAACAGGCAGGCTTCTGAAGCCCAGAAACAACTGAGGAACGTCCAGGGACAGCTTAAGGTCAGCTTTTTGTGAGGGCTTGATTGCTTGAGTAAATAAAGGCAACTGAAAGGAAAGATAATTGATTATTTTTATTGTCATCATCAGGATGCCCAACTGCACCTTGACGACGCTCTTAGAGGACAGGAGGACATGAAGGAACAGGTTGCCATGGTGGAGCGCAGAAATGGTCTGATGCTGGCTGAGATTGAGGAACTGAGAGTAGCTCTTGAGCAGACAGAGAGAGGTCGCAAAGTGGCTGAGCAGGAGCTGGTTGATGCTAGTGAGCGTGTCGGCCTGCTGCACTCTCAGGTTAGTTGACACTCAGTAAAAAGAAAGTAGTTTAGGAAATTATTATATTTTATTAAACATAATTTTTTCTCAAACATCCAGAACACCAGTCTACTGAACACCAAGAAGAAGCTGGAGTCTGACCTGGTCCAGGTTCAGGGTGAAGTAGATGATGCTGTTCAGGAAGCAAGGAATGCTGAGGAGAAGGCCAAAAAGGCTATCACTGATGTAAGTGTACATCTGGAGTAACAGCTGACTCTCATGTGCTTTTTTCCCCCAAAGGAAAATGGAATAACAGGACAAATATTGTTTCAGGCTGCCATGATGGCTGAGGAGTTGAAGAAGGAGCAGGACACAAGTTCTCACCTGGAGAGGATGAAGAAGAACTTGGAGGTTACAGTCAAGGACCTGCAGCATCGTCTGGATGAGGCTGAGAACCTCGCCATGAAGGGTGGCAAGAAGCAGCTCCAGAAACTCGAGTCCAGGGTATGAACTGCACACAAAATGAAAATAAACACTTTTGGAGGCACTTCACACTTTTCACTTTGTGAAATACAATCTACTTTTACCTTTTGTATATAGTACTGATGTATTCTTAATGATATTTCTCAGGTGCGTGAGCTTGAGGCAGAAGTTGAAGGCGAGCAGCGACGTGGAGCTGATGCTGTTAAAGGAGTTCGCAAGTATGAGAGGAGGGTGAAGGAGCTGACATACCAGGTAATTCCCACCAAAACTACAATTTTATTCCTTTAAATTTATTTTCCAGATCATTTGTCGATTAATCCTTTACTTGTACAGACTGAGGAGGACAGGAAGAATGTGGCCAGACTTCAGGACCTTGTGGACAAGCTGCAACTCAAAGTGAAGGCTTACAAGAGACAGTCTGAAGAAGCTGTAAGTACACCTATGAAATGTTGTCACATTGTTATTAACCTGTATTATGACAATTAACTGTCCTTTCAACAAGTCAGTATAACCCCAATTCCTGTACAGGAAGAACAAGCCAATACCCATCTCTCCAGACTGAGGAAGGTCCAGCATGAGATGGAAGAGTCTCAGGAACGTGCTGACATTGCTGAGTCCCAGGTCAACAAGCTGAGAGCCAAGAGTCGTGAACATGGAAAGGTAATATTTAAAAATTGTTTCTCACATAATAGTACCCTTTATTTAGTACTTACTTAGGTGAAAAGTATCACTGTTTACAAGTTTATGTGCAAAACTATTTGTATAATGATGTGCACACTCTTGAAACAACCTTATTTTACTTTTTAATAATTTTGATACTGTTCTTTTTTTCTTCAGGGTGATTCTGCTGAGTAAGAAATTGTATCCATATGAAGCCATTTGACAATGTTCATAAAATATGAACCCACTGTCTATTTCTGTACTGTAATATTTTAATAAATATTTGGCATCTTACTCATCATTTATCATGTGTCTGTATAATTTGATTCAACTGCTAAACTTTGGTTTAGCAACATTCTCAATAAATATAGGTAAATGATCTGAAAGTAATTTTTAAAATGAGACCTCCCTTATTTGCACAGTATAAGCTCTCTTTAAATACATATTTACAATCAGTAAGAAGTGTCCAGGGTTTACCTGCCTATCGCCTATGTCAGCTGAGTTTAGCGCAGCACCCCTGCGACCCTCATATGGAGGATAAAGCGGTAGGAAAAAGGCATTGACAAGATTAATAATACCACTGACACCTGGAAACTATTCTCTACCATCAAAACTCTACTCAACCCTCCACCTCCTCTGCCCACTACCAACCTAACAGCAGACGTATATTGACAAAATGGCAGCTATCAGCAGTCAGTTCACTACTCTTCCAGTAATGGGCCTCACCAATCCTCCAACATGTAGCAGTCCTACTACATACTCAGCATGCAGGAGTCCTACTGCATCTTTTTTCTCATTTACCTCTCTCAGAGAGCGAGGCTTCTAAACTACTTACATGTAGCTGCTGCCGTCCTACTAAATGCTCACTGGACCCATCCCAACCAACCTCCTGCAAACCATAGCTCCGACAGTCACAGCTCAGGTACATTTCCTACTGTTCAAACACACCCAGGTTACACCTATACCGCATCATTACATAACATTTCATTTAGCAGACGCTTTTATCCAAAGCGACTTACAATAAGTGCATTTCAACATTTGGGTAGAACAAAAGCTAGAAGTGAGTAACTGCTTCAAGTATGCACTTTCAACTATAAAGTGCTACTCATAAGTGCGATGTACAAGTAAGCGATTTTTTTTTGTCTCGTCGTCTTAGTCCAGGTAGAATTGACAGAGATGTATTTTAAGTCGGTGGCAGAAGATGTGGAGGCTTCCTGCTGTCCAGATGTCAATGGGGAGCTCGTTCCACCATTTGGGAGCCCGATGCAGAGCGGAGTGGGCGGGCTGGTGTGTAGGGTTTGATCGTGTCCTGGATGTAGGCTGGGCCGGATCCGTTTGTAGCATGGAATGCAAGCACTAGAGTCTTGAAGCGGATGCGAGCAGTTACAGGAAGCCAGTGAAGGGAGCAGAGGAGCAGTGTAGTGTGAGAGAACTCGAGCTGGATGAATGCATTCTGGATGAGCTGCAGAGGTTGAATGGCACACGCAGGGAGACCGGCCAGGAGGGAGTTGCAGTAGTCCAAGTGTGAGATGACAAGAGCCTGGACCAGAACCTGTGCCGCCTTCTGGGTTAGAAGAGGCAGTATCCTCCTGATGTTGTGCACAACAGATCGAGCTGTTGCAGCAACATTGGCGGTAAAGGAGAGATGGTCGTCCAGTGTCACGCCCAGGTTCCTTGCGGTATGAGAGGGTGCTACCACAGAGTAGTCGAGGGTGATGGTCAGGTCTGTGGTGGAAGAGCCCTTTCCTGGAAGAAATAGAAACTCGGTCTTGTCAAGATTAATTTTCAAGTGATGGTCAGACATCCACTGAAAGATGTCAGTCAGACAAGCAGAGATTCATTCTGCTACATGTGTTTAGGACCGGGGAAAAGAGAGAATGAGCTGACGACACCCATCACCTTCAGGTAAGCCCATCACCTTCAGCTAAGCCTCTCCAAAACTGAATTGCTGGTCTTCCCAGCCAAGCCAACAATACATCATAACATTTGCACTAATGTTGATTGCCTATCTGTGGCTCCTTCCAAGATAGCAAGAAACTTGGGTATCATGATTGATGACCAGTTGACTTTTACAGATCATGTTGCTTCCGTCACTTTGCTCTATTCAATATAAGAAAATATCAGACTGTACCTAAGTCAACAGGCTACCCAACTCTTAGTACAGGTGCTGGTCATCTCCCACTTAACTACTGCAATGCCCTGCTAACAGGCCTCCCGACCTTTGCTGTGAAACCACTACAGATGGTCACATTCTGGACCATCTCCTTCTGCACTTACATCCACCTCTGCACTCTCACCCTCCAACAGGCCACTGTTCCTATCTGTTCTTTCCAAGACTTCTTCTATGAAGCTTATTCCTCTCTTGTAAGTCGATTTGGATAAAAGTGTCTGCTAAATGCTTAAATGTAATATAACGTACTCTTGGTTGTGATACTGAAAATATTTTGCAATAGCCTTGAAGAAAAATATTTAATCCACAAAAATCATGACAAACACAACAAAAGTGCAAAATGGAAAAGAGAACTTTAAAGTTATGAAACACCATACATACAGAATAGAGACATGGCTGCCAAACATTCCTACTCCACTTGTTCTTGTTTATATACTGCCAGTATGATTTTAAACACCAAAACAAACACTCTAACAGTTATGTAATTAAAGGGAAAAGTGGCAATCATCCTTAACTGTACCACTATAATTGGGTTACATATCATCATAAACGTAAACTCTTTTTTTTCATCTAAACCTTTTGTTTTGTGAGGTTGTTGTTGTTACTTTGGTCTTATCTGAGACGACCTCTCTTCTTATGTTATATTTCCAGGGGGAATATGACTCCCTTGCAGTGTGCAGTTTGCAAGGTGTCTCAGATATGTGAGACATGTTTATCCTACAAACATACACCAGTGACATTCTGATGCTTCTCCAACAGTGAAACCCAGCACTGGTTATGATCTCAAAATTAAACAGGCACACCTGCCACTCAAACACTACTAAACTATAAGGAAATGCATTACAAATAATAAAGTAAGTAAGTTTATTTTCACCCAGTGAATCATTGGATGTGCAGTTGTGCATTTTCCTGTTTAATTAGTCACTTTTATAACATAAAACACATTTCATACATGTAATTGTTTTGAAAGGCACATTTAATATGCAATCTCTATAATGTATTGTAGGTGTATATGCTGGTTGACTAGTATTCAGATGAAATTCAGCTATATTAGCTATCCATTGAAAATAGGTGTGGACAGAGACGGTTTCTATATTAAGCCAACACAAATCAATTGAAAGAATGTAAGACTGAAACCACTAACACAATGCTCGCTAGCATGTTAGGATTCAACAGTGAACGCGTGACATTTGTAATAGCGAGACACTCACAATTACAGAATAACAATTGGCTTAATGTAAGCTCTAAACGATTGCAGGAATTCATGTACTCTACTGTCATGACTTAGTGGCAAGTGTGCCCACTTCTTTGAGTGTTCAGAGAGGTGACAATCAGTAAAAAATTAATCGGAATCCTAATAGCGCTCTAAATTTATGTCCAGTACTGATTGCCAAAACAGCCCACTCATGTTGACTGGTTTACACAAAATGAATCCTGGCTCACAATAAAGGTCACTCAGAGTTAATAATTTATAGCAGTACCATTAGGACATTTTACAAGAATCATTCATTAAAAAAAAGTTCACATTTGATTTTATTTTTATTATTTTTATCATTATTATTATTATTATTATTATTGTTATTATTATTATTATTATTATTATTATTACCATTATTATTATTATTATCATCATTCTCAATCTTTTGAGTGGCTGTGGTTCAGTGACTACATGTGTCAGTCTCCAACTGTAATGTCAATAAAAAACACATTTTAGTGGGGACCCATGTAATTATTACATTTCTTTTAGCTTAGGATGTGCTGTTAACAACAAACATAGTGTGTCCTATATATCCTTCTATATTTGCTAAATAAGAACCACCAATCCACCAAACCCAACCACTAGCTGGATTTATTTGTGGTTGTTTAGATGGGAGATAATAAACCAAGTCTGTGCAAAACATCCATTCTAAAATATTTCGAGAGGAAACATTTTCAATATTTTAGCATCAATTATCCAGAGATTAATTTTTAGAACATGCAGAGTATTAAGAAAAAAACAAAAAAAAAAACAATTGACCTGTTGTTATAAAAAAAATTTAATTTTAAAATGGAGACTTAAGGTGACCTATCAGTATTAGCCAATGACAGATGCTTGAAAAGAATCAAATATGATGAATGGACCAAAATACATCATATAAATGAGTCATAACAAACATAAATACATATTGCTGCTGCTGCTGCTGCTGTGTGTAATTCTGCTCTGCTCTGCTCTACAGTAATGCCTTGTTCATGGTGTAATCGTCATCCAGCTGCTGAGCCATTAAACTTGATGGACTAACAACAGCATGGACTAACAACAACATCTGCTTGCCAAGCAACGAAATTTCGTTGCCAGTTTTCTGTGCAATGACAAATAAAAGGAAGTCTAAGTCTAGTCTAAGTCTATATATTAGATTTTTATTTTATTTTATATATATATATATTTTTTCTTTTTATTATTTTATTATTATTATTCTATTGAGTGATTTTTATTCCTTTTGTACTGTGTGTCTTGGACCTTGAGTCTGAAAATAAAGCTTATCTATATACCTATATGACTATGGTATGTCATTCTTGCTAGTTGACCATTTAAGTGTGTGGCAGCCATGTCATACAGGGCAGGTAAGGACCAAAAAAAAGCAAACAATAGCATCTTTGCAAACTGTAATGTGGTTCCTTATTGCACTATTTAGCTGGTGAAATCCTTGGCCCACCGCCATGGAAAAAAGCTGGTTGAAACATGAATGAATTAGTCAATATGACCCGAGTCAGTCCTGGTCCCTTTTCAGCATAACTCTTCATGTAGAAAAAAAAACCAAAAACAAACAGGGGGGGGTAATATTGTTTCATGCCTCATGAAAATGTGGGAGTTACTCTTGTTCAATGTCTTTTACATTACATGTCATTTAGCAGAGACTTTTATCCAAAGCGACTTACAAGGGAATTGTGTACAACCTGCCAGGGGTGGAGTTGAACTTGCGACCATGAAGTCTTTGTACACAGGGTCTTAACCACTGAGCCACTCCAACCCCTTTTACTGAATGACATGCAATGGTTTTATGTCTTTGGCTCACTACCTCCAACTTTCTTTTTCTCATTATCATTTATCATCAAGTATTTAATCTGAAATTAAAATGTTCAGTTAAGGTGACTACATGGATCCTAAATGAAAGTGCACTACAGCTCCTCCACTGTTCTGTCTGTGCCCTTCATTCTGATGAATACAACAAGAAACTCTACATCAAACAAAAGAAAATACAGAGAACTCAACCTACACCAATCCTTCGTGTTCGTACTATGTCTCTAATAAGTGTAATGATCTTTTAAACCTTACAAGGCTCCTTCTCTAAAGACAAACATGGAGTGTTTTATTTCAGTTGATGACCTTAGCTCAGAGGCTCAGCTATACAGACTCAAGGTCATACAAAAGAAAAGGTTAGTCAGGACATCTGTTCCTACTTACGTTTGTCTTCACCTCATAAAAAAACAACACATAGTCTACTTAAAACAGATTAACAGATTACACATGCTGATATGAATTTGTGATGAATGAAACATGAAAAAACATTAAGGGGACTATGTGTACTGAAAATGCTGAATCTTAGACATACTCATGGATGAAAATGCAATAGCTGATAATAACATGCAAGCTGAGCATATCACCCTTTAGTAAGTAAAGAGTTTTTTCTGTCTCTCATAGTTGAAGATGATATGTCCTAAAACATAATATAAATATTGATAAATCACACTGTATTTTATTTTATTTAAGGTCTATAATGGCTGTAGATCAAACACAATCTAAATTGGAAAACTAAGCACAGCAGTGTCTCTTAAACAAGTTGACTAAAAAAATGACTTTGAACTTACTTGAATAGCACAATGAACACATGCCCCAGGTTTGTTGAAAACCTTTGACCCTTCTTGACAGGCATGGCAACACATGTTTGCACAATAGCCCATTGAGGTCAAATGTATGTCATTCCTGAAGGTCATCTCCTTTTTTAAGACAGACAGTTAAATAAACAAAAAAGGGAATAAGACCCCTTCACTCAATCCTCAAGTTCAAACAAATCAAATGAAAAAAAAAAAAAAGAGAAGCTTTTCCTGCATTGATTATTCATTCAATTTTAAACATGCACTAATCTTGTCCAGGCTTGTCATTCCTGATAGTATTACAGTTCTGGCATCTCTAACATCTTGTTCATTGGCACGGTACTTATTTTGGGTCTTATCCTCGCCAGGATGGCCAATGTTCGTTCATTCTGTTCCAAGGTGATATATAATCCCTCTTCAGCTTTTATGGAATGGCACTCAGCCTCAATTTTATCTCAGACATCTGAGCGGTGTAGTGGACCTGCAACTATGTACCAGTGACATTTACATGCCTCTCCAAAACCCCAGCCTGTGCCTGCCATGACATACTTCAGTAAGAGCATTACTAATAACACAAATGAAATTTTATACATGGGTGACAACTCTGTTATATTATAAATAGCTCAACACATCCCAAAGAAAGGACTTACTAATTATTGCATCATATTTAATGAGCATCATGATATTTAATGAGTAAAATAACATATATTTACATACATTTTAGAAAATTTAAACATATGAAACATAAGTCTATAATGACTAATTTGTTTGGCTATGAATGTTTCTGACCCTATATTACCAAAAAATTGACCTACCAAATCTGATGTGTCAACTGTACATCAGTGACTTTTGAATGCTTCTCCAAAACTGGGGGAATAAATAATGCTGAATTGTTTGCATGAATAATAATTGACAGTGATTGACAGATTGTAACTATAAAAATCAACAACATTTACTGTTTAAAATCCAAATTCTTAACCTCTGTAATGTGTATTATTTGAATTATTTACTGAATTAGTCACAAGTTATATAACAGCATATAGTTATTGGACTTCAACTGCACTAACATGTATCCGGTTCAAACTGAAATCAATGCATTTGTGTTTGCACATTAATCTTCAAGGTAATTGTTATTGTAACTAAATATCTTTTTACTGAATTTTAAGTACTTACTAATCTTATTTTAGACCCTGAGAACAAATACCTAGTACAACAAGTGAACACACACGGCAATACAATGACTGTGAATGTCACAGGATTAGCATGACAACATGACAAGAATACATGACCAAACTGAGAAAGGCACACCTACTGTGCAGACAGTCCTGCCTCTATAAAAGAAGCCTCTTGGCACTCAGTCAATAACTGGTAGGTTTCCAACTCAGGTGAGTGCATAACATTTGATGATTGCTGTAGGAATGTGTTTGTTTGCATCATTTCATTATGATCATTGCATACATGATCCCTATGGTACTCAATACAAAAATGTGACGCCAACCTGCAGTTTTTAAATTACATCAAGGATTAATTACACTTTTTAATGTTGAATGAATGCATTCTGAAGTCAATATGGGCTCAATTAATTTATTTCCCAATGCTTGATCATTTCTCAACAGGTTCAAAAGAACAGACTTGACTGTGTTCAGTCTTCTGTTTCTGTTCTGACTAAAGCAGGTATAATTTGAATCAAATTACATGCATGAAAAATCCTATTAAAATCACATTCTGTATATTAAACCAACACTGTATGACCTATCCTTATCCTTTCAGTCTTTTAAGGGGCCATCATGAGTACAGACGCGGAGATGGAGGCCTATGGGCCTGCGTCTATCTACCTCCGAAAGCCAGAGAAGGAGAGGCTTGAGGCTCAGAACACCCCATTTGATGCCAAAACTGCCTACTTTGTGACTGACACTGAGGACATGTATGTCAAAGGCAAACTCGTCAAAAGAGAGGGTGGCAAAGCCACCGTTGATACAATTACAGGAAAGGTAAAAGGACACTTTCCAAATTACCACAGAAAGGGCAGCCATATAGATAACAGGTCAAATTGTAAACTTGTATTTTATTCCCTATTCAGACTGTGACTGTAAAAGAGGATGACATCTGTCCCATGAACCCTCCTAAATATAATAAAATGGAGGACATGGCCATGATGACCCACCTTAATGAGCCAGGTGTGCTGTTTAATCTCAAAGAGCGTTTTGCATCATGGATGATCTATGTGAGTTTTATTCTTATTGGCATGTGCCTGAATCTTTTTAAAGTCTGTACATAATTCATCCATGTTCCATGTTCCATGTTCAACCAGCTGTAATATTGCTTCTCTTTTTGATACCACAGACCTACTCTGGCCTGTTCTGTGTCGTTGTAAACCCCTACAAGTGGCTTCCTGTGTACGACGCTCAGGTTGTTAATGCATACAGAGGCAAGAAGAGGATTGAGGCGCCACCCCACATCTTCTCCATCTCTGACAATGCCTATCAGTTCATGCTCACTGGTAAGTTATTTTACCACATAATTTCAGGAGATGCGTGAATAACAACCTAAACTACAGCTGTAACTGTGTGTGCTTGTGTTCTAGATCGTGAGAACCAGTCTATCCTTATCACGTGAGTATTATGCAACTTGTCAGGACAATTATTAGTACCATAATGGCTATTTTGCCATAAGAATGGATTGTCTTTTAATTCCTCAGTGGAGAATCTGGTGCAGGAAAGACTGTTAACACCAAGCGTGTCATCCAGTACTTTGCAACAATTGCAGTCACTGGAAAGAAAGAGTCAGCTAGCAAAATGCAGGTAAATTGGTTGCCAGCTAAAACTATTGCCATACTTGATGTTGGTTTTGTTTAATTCCACCTCCTAATGACTCTATATAGGGTTCACTGGAAGATCAAATCATTGCAGCCAACCCTCTCCTGGAGGCTTATGGTAATGCTAAGACTGTGAGAAATGACAACTCCTCCCGTTTTGTAAGTCATTATTTTGTGGGAATGTGCAAACTGTAACTTTCTGACGCTGTTTGTAATAAACAATAAAAAAAACTATATATTTTCTGATAAATGTTTAGGGTAAATTTATCAGAATTCACTTTGGCTCTTCTGGCAAGCTGTCCTCCGCTGACATTGAAACATGTGAGTCTCAGTTTTGTTTCATGATGAAGACAAATATCTCTTGCATTGTTTGATATACATAAAAATACATCAAAATAATCACAAAATTGTTCAATTACTTACAGATCTGCTGGAGAAATCCCGTGTCACCTTCCAGTTGTCTGCTGAGAGGAGCTACCATATCTTCTATCAGCTGATGACTGGCCACAAGCCCGAGCTTCTGGGTATGTAATAACAAACAAATAGAAAAATACTGTGAACTTCAGAGAAGCTGCTGGGCTCCATTGATGTGGACCACACTCAGTACAAGTTTGGGCACACAAAGGTACAAGTCTATAAGTGAAAGTAGTAGTAAATACCCACTTGTACACTTCCTCTACTTTCTTCCAGAGGCCCTTCTGATCACTACTAACCCCTATGACTATCCGATGATCAGTCAGGGTGAAATTACTGTCAAGAGCATCAATGATGTGGATGAGTTCATTGCAACAGATGTAAGTTGATAATTGATTGAATAATATCAGAGGAGTGTCAGAATAAGTGACAATGTGAAAATATGTGCGATGTTTTGAATTACAGACTGCTATTGACATCTTGGGATTCACTGCAGAGGAAAAGATGGGCATGTACAAGCTGACTGGTGCTGTAACACATCATGGCAACATGAAATTCAAGCAGAAGCAGCGTGAGGAGCAGGCTGAACCTGATGGCAATGAGGGTAAATTGCATAACAATGTCTTCAAACAATGTCTTTTGAAATAAATGATACACATTATTTAAAACATGACAGTTCACTGATTTTAAGATTTGTCTTTTCATCAGTGGCTGACAAAATCGCTTACCTCATGGGCCTGAATTCAGCTGATATGCTGAAAGCTCTGTGTTACCCAAGAGTCAAGGTCGGAAATGAGATGGTGACCAAAGGTCAGACCGTCCCACAGGTACAGAGGGAATCTTAGATGTCTATAACTCAAGGACAATGCAAAAATAAACAAAACTGTTGCTCTTTTTTCCAGGTCAATAATTCTACCATGGCTCTGTGCAAGTCTGTTTATGAGAAAATGTTCTTGTGGATGGTCATCCGTATCAATGAGATGCTGGACACAAGGCAGGCAAGACAACACTTCATCGGAGTGTTGGATATCGCCGGATTCGAGATCTTTGATGCAAGTATTCTTTATATGAACACTTGAGTTGCATTTCAAAACTGTCACTTAGATATATATATATATATTTATACATATATCTTTATGTTTATTTATTTTTTTAAATACAGTACAACAGCTTGGAGCAACTCTGCATCAACTTTACCAATGAGAAACTGCAACAGTTTTTCAACCACCACATGTTTGTCCTGGAGCAAGAGGAGTACAAGAAGGAAGGAATTGAGTGGGAGTTTATTGACTTTGGTATGGACTTGGCTGCCTGCATTGAGCTGATTGAGAAGGTAAGACAGTCAGGCAAAAGTGAAATCCTGTTTTCTGAGAGCAAGGGGAAATATTAATTATCTGTAATATATCATTACCTTTCAGCCAATGGGTATCTTCTCCATCCTTGAAGAGGAGTGCATGTTCCCCAAGGCAACAGACACTTCTTTCAAGAATAAGCTGTATGATCAGCACCTTGGCAAGACCAAGGCCTTTGAAAAACCAAAGCCTGGAAAGGGCAAGGCTGAGGCTCACTTCTCCCTGGTTCACTACGCTGGTACAGTGGACTACAACATCTCTGGCTGGCTGGACAAGAACAAGGACCCCCTGAATGATTCAGTGGTTCAGCTTTACCAGAAGTCTTCAAACAAACTGCTGGCTATGCTGTATGCATCACATTCTGCATCTGATGGTATGAAGAAAATACTGTACCTACAGTACAGTATGGCAATGCATTAATCAACTTTTTCAAAATATGTGGTTTCCTTCAGGAAATGAACCTCAACAGTGGAAGTTATATACTAAGTCATATTGATTTATTTATTTATCTAACTCATTTTTCACAGATGCTTCAAGTGGTGGGAAAAAGGGTGGAAAGAAGAAGGGTGCTTCCTTCCAAACTGTGTCTGCTCTTTTCAGGGTGCGTTTAAACATCCTCATAATATCAAGATTATGATGAAGTTCAATCAGTTTGGTTTACTTTATGCCATAAACCTTTACTCTTCCAGGAGAACTTAGGCAAGCTGATGACCAACTTGAGGAGCACTCACCCTCACTTTGTGCGTTGCCTAATTCCCAATGAAACAAAAACTCCAGGTAAAATGGAGAACTTCTTGGTCATCCACCAGCTGAGGTGTAACGGTGTGTTGGAGGGCATCAGAATCTGCAGAAAGGGCTTCCCCAGCAGAATCCTCTATGCTGACTTCAAGCAGAGGTGATTTTCATAACGAACAATTCAGTTGAGAGACCCAAGACCAATTAGTGAAGTAGAAATAACTCACAAAATTCTCCTGTAGATACAAAGTACTGAATGCCAGTGTCATCCCCGAGGGACAGTTCATTGATAACAAGAAAGCTTCAGAGAAGCTGCTGGGCTCCATTGATGTGGACCACACTCAGTACAAGTTTGGGCACACAAAGGTACAAATCTATAAACAATATTCATGGTTGTGCTCGTGTATGTACATTATGTGTAGTAGTATCAATATTTACTGAGGAATGTTTCCTTTATTTGGCAACAAGGTGTTCTTTAAAGCTGGTCTGCTGGGTACCCTGGAGGAGATGAGAGATGAGAAACTGGCTGAGCTGGTGACC
This sequence comes from Solea senegalensis, assembly GCF_019176455.1. NCBI lineage: Eukaryota > Metazoa > Chordata > Actinopteri > Pleuronectiformes > Soleidae > Solea > Solea senegalensis. The sequence goes on along the minus strand of NW_025320924.1, from coordinate 111,556 downwards.
ATGACTCAGGCCCTCTGCAGAGGACACCTCATGAGGAAGGAGTTTGTTAAGATGATGGAAAGGAGGTAAGATTATATCATATCTTTCTAAACTGCTCTTTAAATTTTTGAAGTGGTAAACGAAAAAAACACTTGCTTAATTACATGCAAATAAATTCACTATTTTCAGAGATGCAATCTTCACCATCCAGTATAACATCCGTTCATTCATGAATGTGAAAAACTGGCCATGGATGCATCTGTACTTCAAGATCAAGCCTCTTCTGAAGAGTGCTGAGACAGAAAAGGAGCTGCAACAGATGAAGGAGAACTATGGGAAAATGCAATCTGACCTGGCTACAGCCCTTGCCAAGAAGAAGGAACTGGAGGAGAAGATGGTGTCACTGTTGCAAGAAAAGAATGACCTTCAACTGCAAGTGGCATCTGTGAGTATACAAAAGCATGTGGTATCCATGTAAATCACAAGGTGAATGTCTCTACATTTCTTCCATGCTTTTTAGAAAATGTGGAGGTTCTATACTTAACTATGTAAATGTGCAAGTGTTCAGTATTTATTCAATATCTTGTTGTGTGTTCCCTCTGTAGGAGGGCGAGAATCTCTCTGATGCTGAAGAAAGGTGTGAAGGGCTCATTAAGAGCAAGATCCAGCTCGAGGCCAAACTCAAAGAGACAACTGAGAGACTGGAGGATGAAGAAGAAATGAATGCAGAACTCACTGCAAAGAAGAGGAAGCTGGAGGATGAGTGCTCTGAGCTGAAGAAGGACATTGATGACTTGGAGCTCACCTTGGCTAAAGTGGAGAAGGAGAAACATGCCACAGAAAACAAGGTTTGATTTATTTGAACGGTCTTTTACATAATTGTCATACGGTAACATACAGACATGTGGCGTTATGCCATGTACTGTTATTTATTGAACTTTGTGGGAAATATTTAACTTTCCAAACCATTTTTAGGTGAAAAATCTGACAGAGGAAATGGCATCTCAAGATGAGACCATTGCCAAGTTGAGCAAAGAGAAGAAAGCCCTCCAAGAGGCCCACCAGCAGACTCTGGATGATCTGCAGGCAGAGGAAGACAAAGTCAACAGTCTGTCCAAGGCCAAGATAAAGCTGGAACAACAAGTGGATGATGTGAGTAACAATTGCTCTGATTTTTCTTTCACTGAAATCTCATGATCCTTGATTTAAAGAAAATGTAATACCATTATTGTATAGCTTGAGGGATCTCTGGAGCAAGAGAAGAAGCTCCGCATGGACCTTGAGAGAGCCAAGAGGAAGCTAGAGGGAGATCTGAAACTGACTCAGGAATCCATTATGGATCTGGAGAATGACAAGCAGCAGTCTGATGAGAAAATCAAAAAGTAGGTTTTTGTTTAAGCTTATCAATCCTCTTTATGGCATGTAACACACACCAACAGAATAAACTGACATGATTAATGGCTTTTTTGTTTAATTCCTCATCAAGGAAAGACTTTGAGATCAGCCAGCTCCTCAGCAAGATTGAGGATGAACAGTCCCTTAGCATTCAGCTTCAAAAGAAGATCAAGGAACTCCAGGTAAAAAATATGTTCTAGTTGATTCAGTGAGGTAGAAACATGTGTTCTATTCAATACGTTTTCTTGGTGTTCCTAAAACCTAGGCTCGTATTGAGGAACTGGAGGAGGAAATTGAGGCTGAAAGGGCTGCTAGAGCTAAGGTTGAGAAGCAGAGAGCTGACCTCTCCAGGGAGCTTGAGGAGATCAGTGAGAGGCTTGAAGAAGCTGGAGGAGCAACAGCTGCTCAGATTGAGATGAACAAGAAGCGTGAGACTGAGTTCCAGAAGCTGCGTCGTGACCTTGAAGAAGCAACCCTGCAGCATGAATCCACTGCAGCAGCTCTTCGTAAGAAACAGGCGGACAGTGTTGCTGAGTTGGGAGAGCAGATCGACAACCTCCAGCGTGTCAAGCAGAAGCTGGAGAAGGAGAAGAGCGAGTACAAGATGGAGATCGATGACCTCTCCAGCAACATGGAGGCTGTTGCCAAAGCTAAGGTGTGTACTATTTTTAGGAAGGAAAAATTGTCAGGATGATCACATAAGTATTCAACAAATCTCCACCTTACGATGTCATTTACTTTTTCATTTACTTTTTTTACTTTTTCAATTTCAGGCTAATCTGGAGAAAATGTGCAGAACTCTTGAAGATCAATTAAGTGAAATTAAGACCAAAAATGATGAGAATGTTCGCCAGCTCAGTGATATAAGTGCACAGAGGGCAAGACTGCAAACAGAGAATGGTGTGTATTCAAAGACACTTAGGTGTTTAACACTATGTTAACGAGAATGGAAGTCTACAGGGCCCATACCACCGCCAGGCAAAACAAACCTGCATGTCTGTCTACCTAATATACTGTACCTGAAAAATTAAAAGAAAATATGTGTCTCATAATATGCCCCCCAACTGCAACCAGTTATTGATGCCAACAAAATATATATTTATATAATATAAATAATATATAATTTCCTTAGTAATTGTAACCCCATGCCCCTTTCCTTAAGTTTTTTTATTTAGAGTAAGTATACTTACTCTGACAGAATACTGTCAGAGTGTAAGTCAGTGTCCGGTTGTAGAGGAAAACACTTTAAACACATATGTGACAAAATCAACTCAAATGCTTTTCTTACCTGTTCATGTAGGTGAATTTACTCGCCAGCTTGAGGAGAAGGAATCTCTTATTTCCCAGCTCACCAGAGGCAAACAGGCTTACACCCAGCAGATTGAAGAGCTAAAGAGACACATTGAAGAGGAAGTGAAGGTACATGATTTTACTGTCGATCATATGCATGATAATGCAATGTGTCTATTTATCAGGTAAGGTTATATAATATATCAGAGGCCTGGAACATTAAGTTATTGTATTGTATTGAATAACAATGGTCTTGTGTTTGGAGCAGGGGTAAAAGAATGTGGAAATGTACATCTAAGTAATGCCATTATTAATTTTTTTAAATAATTTTGGATAAAGGAGAAGGGAAATATAATAGAATGAAGGGCAAAGGGGGAATGTTGTTATTTTGGAAATGTGCTTAAATGTATTATATCAGATCTAATTAACACTCCTTTTGCTTCTTATGATGAATAGGCCAAGAATGCTCTGGCCCACGCTGTTCAGTCTGCCCGCCATGACTGTGATTTGCTCCGAGAGCAGTTTGAGGAGGAGCAGGAGGCTAAGGCCGAGTTGCAGAGAGGAATGTCCAAGGCCAACAGTGAGGTGGCTCAGTGGAGAACCAAGTATGAAACTGATGCCATCCAGCGCACTGAGGAGCTAGAAGAGGCCAAGTACATGAAACTTTTAATATATATATATATATGTAAATATATTAATACAACCTAAAATATTTTTGCATAAGTAAATACCATTATTCTTCATGACAGGAAAAAGCTTGCCCAGCGTCTGCAGGATGCTGAGGAATCCATTGAGGCTGTTAACTCCAAGTGTGCCTCCCTGGAGAAGACCAAGCAGAGGCTGCAGGGTGAGGTTGAGGACCTCATGATTGATGTGGAGAGGGCTAATTCTATGGCTGCCAACCTTGACAAGAAGCAGAGGAACTTTGATAAGGTAATATATTTATGCTGAAAATCAAAGCCAATTCTTACATTTTATTGATAGCTTATCATTTAACCAACCTATAAACTATCTAGGTCCTTGCAGAATGGAAACAAAAGTATGAGGAAAGCCAGTCAGAGCTGGAAGGAGCCCAGAAGGAGGCTCGCTCTCTCAGCACTGAGCTGTTCAAGATGAAGAACTCTTATGAGGAGGCTCTGGATCAGCTAGAGACTATGAAGAGAGAGAACAAGAATCTGCAGCGTATGACAACATCATGTACATTCAGTGCAAACATATGATTTACAACTGGTTGCGAAGAGTCTAACAATGTGTGTTCTTTTGTATCTGCTATGTAGAGGAGATCTCAGATCTCACTGAACAGATTGGTGAAACTGGAAAAAACATCCATGAGCTTGAAAAAGCCAAGAAGGCTGTTGAAAATGAGAAGGCTGAAATTCAAACTGCCCTAGAGGAGGCAGAGGTATTTCCTCTCATTTTATTCATTTGTTATTGCAGCAAATTAATGTCATGCTAATGGTGCTCTGTGACATTAGTAACTTGACTAATTTAAATAGTATTATGTTATAATTACAGAGCAGTTATTTTAGCTTGGCTTATACTTTTACTCATTAATCTTAAAGGGCACCCTGGAGCATGAGGAGTCCAAGATTCTCCGTGTTCAGCTTGAGCTCAACCAGGTCAAAGGTGAAGTTGACAGGAAGCTGGCAGAGAAGGATGAGGAGATGGAGCAGATCAAGAGGAACAGCCAGAGGGTGATTGACACCATGCAGAGCACTCTCGATGCTGAGGTCAGGAGCAGGAATGATGCCCTGAGAGTCAAGAAGAAGATGGAGGGAGACCTGAATGAAATGGAGATTCAGCTGAGTCACGCCAACAGGCAGGCAGCCGAGGCCCAGAAACAACTGAGGAACGTCCAGGGACAGCTTAAGGTCAGTTTTGATGACTTATCCTTTTAAGTGACTGAGAAAGTTATCTCATTGTTTGTTTGTTTTTTTGGAATCAGGATGCCCAATTGCACCTTGACGAAGCTCTCAGAGGACAGGAGGACATGAAGGAACAGGTTGCCATGGTGGATCGCAGAAATTGTCTGATGCTGGCTGAGATTGAAGAGCTGCGAGCCGCTCTGGAGCAGACAGAGAGAAGTCGCAAAGTGGCTGAGCAGGAGCTGGTTGATGCTAGTGAGCGTGTCGGTCTTCTGCACTCTCAGGTTAGCTGTCAGTCAGTAAGAAGAAAGTAGTTTAGGGAATTATTAAAATTATTACAATAAACACAACTTTTCTTAAACATTTAGAACACCAGTCTTCTGAACACCAAGAAGAAGCTGGAGTCTGACCTGGTCCAAGTTCAGGGTGAAATAGATGATGCTGTTCAGGAAGCAAGAAATGCTGAGGAGAAGGCCAAAAAGGCTATCACTGATGTGAGTCATCACATGATATTGTTATTATCATTTTGGTCAATTACATGCAGATACAATAACAAGTGAATTATTGATTAAAATGAATAAGAGGCTATCGATCAATACAGGCTGCCATGATGGCTGAGGAGTTGAAGAAGGAGCAGGACACCAGTGCTCACCTGGAGAGGATGAAGAAGAACCTGGAGGTCACAGTCAAGGACCTGCAGCATCGTCTGGATGAGGCTGAGAACCTCGCCATGAAGGGTGGCAAGAAGCAGCTCCAGAAACTCGAGTCCAGGGTATGAACTTTACATAAAGTCTCAGAGATTACTTTAAATATAAAATTGAGCTTCAAATGTATCAAATTTGATATTTCTTTGCATATAATCATATTACAGGTGCGTGAGCTCGAGGTAGAAGTTGAAGGTGAGCAGAGACGTGGCGCTGATGCTGTTAAAGGAGTTCGCAAGTATGAGAGGAGAGTGAAGGAGCTGACATACCAGGCAAGCAATTTTAAAGCACTCCTTTTTTTAATAACATTGATTCTGCTTTCGCATTTTATAAGTGACAATTTTCTATCTGTACAGACTGAGGAGGACAAGAAAAATGTGAGCAGACTTCAAGACCTGGTGGACAAGCTGCAGCTCAAAGTCAAAGCTTACAAGAGGCAGTCTGAGGAGGCTGTGCGTCAAATAATATAATATTACATGACCAAACATTTAGAGTTGTGTATTGTCAATAAATCAAGTAATAAAACTGTAAATTCTCCACAGGAGGAGCAGGCCAACACTCACATGTCCAAGCTCAGGAAGGTTCAGCATGAGCTGGAAGAGGCTCAGGAACGGGCTGACATTGCCGAGTCCCAGGTCAACAAGCTGAGAGCCAAGAGCCGTGATGTTGGAAAGGTAACTTTCTTATTCTTACATACATATGTATATACATATGTATATATGTATATATATATATATATATATATATATACACATACATATTTATATATATACATATATATGTATATATATATATACATATACATATACATACACACACACACAAATATATATATACCCACTGCTGTGATTCTGTTGTTGCTATATTACTGTATAATTATTTGTCAATCACTTTATTAGAACACATCCGGAAATTAAATTACAGGAAACATGTACACAGGTTTATAATATCTAATTCCTCAGAATAAAATGCTTCTCCAGGTTAACATGTCACACATTTATTGTGACGTACCCTTACATCTGAACAATAGCATGAGCCAGGCTCTCTTGTGTTTTATCCTACTATTTCATGTCAAATGATGTCTGTTGAGGAAAAGGTCCATTACGCCAAATATATTCAACACATAGTATATATGCAATTGTAATTTTGTTATTCAATTTTCCACCAGTATAGTAATCCTGTTGATATGCTGCTCCCAAATAATAATTGTCTCCCTTAATTCCAGGGAAGTGACTCTGCTGAATAAGATGCAGCTGGTCTTCTTGTGGAAGCCTTTCAACTGACGTCATACAATAAGAGCGGTTGTTTCCCTCTGTAAATCTTCAATAAATGTCGAAAACAATTTAAGGGTTCCGTTTTCCTTTCAGTGCATTCAGCATATCTAATCTAAAAGCATGTCGAACACTGAACATATGTCAAAGTGAATTCACAAATAATAATCATGAATGGCTTATTGTCAATTGTCAGGTTTACTTACAGGTGTTTTTCTTTTTTTAATGTTATATAGTCCATTTTCAGAAAAGGCAAATAAATCACTGATGTATAATAAATGCAAATATGAGTGACAATTAACTGTCAAAGAAAAATAAGGTTACACTATACTTGCAGTAAAACACTGAAATTAGTGAGGGCACATCAAAACTACAAATTTAATCTTGTGATTATTATTGAATCTTTTGTATTTCAAGCCAGTTTCCAATACCTCACATTTAATCTCTGTTGTTTTCTTCAATGGATAATTACATAGTTGCATACTTTACTACTGCCTATTTGCCACCATCTTTCCTATCTTTCTTTCCACACCCCTTTCCCTTTCCTTGGTCTACCTTTTCTCTCCCCTTTCCGGGGTTCCCTTTACACTTTTGTCCTCCTTGAGCCATCCCTTTCTGCAACTGGGCTGTATGACTCTGCTCAATCAGAGAGACACAGTCTTCAAGTGGACCAGTAGAGCTGGCCACAAGCTTCTCCAGTTTATGTGGGCTTGAGGATCTGGTTGCTACTGGGTTAGGAGATGATGGTCTTGAATTGGCCTTCCTGGGACTTCCACAGCTTGGAGAGTCATGCTTTGACGTAACATCCTCTTTTGGGACAAGGTTTAAGTTAAAGGACAGAGGTCTTCCAGGCCCTGGACTCAGCGGAATCACAAAGTTATCTCCTGGGGCCCCTAGAGTCAGATAGACCTCTGGGAACGTACATGGTTGAACAACATTCTCTCGTCCCTTTGACAGACAAAAGGGCCAAATAAGCATTAATGAAGCCACACATCTTTTGATAAGATAATTTGGGCAAATACTTGAAAATTCACTCAAACTTTAGTACAGCTCACCTGTTGTGGTGTGAAACTCATGGACACCCTCAGTGTTACCTGTAAAAAAAAAAAAATCAGTTTTCACAGTGGTTAACATTTACTTTAATAATGGCAGGATGCATACCATTCCAAAGACTACATTTTATTAAAGCAGCCAATGGTCAGACCAATTGTATTGTGAGGTGAACATTTTACCTGTGCTGGAAAGTTAAGATTTTTCAAGTATTCAGTTTCAGGGCTAAATGAAGCCGATTTAGGCAAAGTGCTGGGAGAGCCAGGGTCTGCGTTGTTCATTTGGGGTTGAGAGTTTGGTCCGCCCTTCCTTGGTGTTGTTGGTGTACTTTCAGCCACAGTGATTAGTGGGGGACAAGCCTTGCACAAGAAAAATTAAAAAGTAAAATGGGTTGGCAAAAGCATTCCATTATAATAGTTGTGATATATTATTCTCTACAGAAAGTCCAGGTGTGCACAACTGTTCTTCAGTTCCAGAGTTTAAATCATAGATTGAGATCATATATTAATTTAAAGCCATGAAGTTGGTCCAGATCCATGATTACTCTATAGGAGGAATTTGTGGCCAAGTATAATGTTTCTGCCATGAGTTAGAGTACTTAAGTGTACAAATGTGCCTGCTTATGGGAGTGTGACATAAAAATAACAAGGCAACATTTGACAAATATTCTTCATTTAACTTCAGTGCTGTGTAACTTACAGGGATTTCAGCCTTTATATATTTTTTTTGTTCAGAATTCTCACTTATCCCAGGCAAAGTAGTAAGTGAAACACGCTGATCATCTAGACGCCGTGACTGACTGGAAGCAAGCATTTTGAAGAATGCATCCGCCTCTGCACCTGTTACAGAGAACCAAGAGTTATTTCTGTGACTGTTACTGGAAGAGAACACATACCTGACCTTTTGTGCGCTTTTCTGACCTGTTGTTGCGTGGGTGTGTGTGGGTGTGGCAGGTGTACTTCTACTCGGTTGTAAAGAGCACCGTTGCTCTTCCATCCGTCCACTTTGTGCATGACTGATCATTTGGAGGAACTTCTTCTGCTCAGCTTGAGATGCCTCCTAAATGTTTTAAAGGAAGAGAAGCAAACAAGTGGGACAAAGCTTGGTCAACAAAAGCTGCTACTTAAATAATCCAAATGACAAAATTAAAGAGTGTCCTCTTCAATAATAGGGAGAATTACCCTCTCCATAAAATGTGCTATGTGCTGAAGGGTATGAGATCTCACCGGCTGATGTTGGTCAGGTTTGTCCCGGTTTAAGGATGCAGACCTCTGTGGAGCTTTAGTAGATGTGTCTGCATTGGTCTGGTCTTTACGCTGAGCAGATGGGGTCCCAATATTCTGAGAGATTTGGGGTGCAGGGCATCTCTGTTCATCTATCCTTGACCCCTGTGGTAATACAATGGGATTCAGTTGAAATGTTGGATTAAGGAGGTGGGATGTGTTGTTATAAAAACATGTCAAAACTTCATAGAGCAAAGTGATTCAGAACTCCCGATTGTTTTAACATCAGATATTGCAAGTTACTGACCTGCACTTTGGAGACCATGTAACATAAGTAGCTCGCATCCACCTCAGCAGCATTTGATGTTGATGTGGATCCTCCATTTTGTATCCCTTGCAATGAAATTAGAGATGCTCGCTGATCATCAAGCCGTTGGCTTTGAGAGTTGGCCAGCATTGTGAAAAAATTTTCAGAACCTGGACCTTGGAGATGAAAAGAGAAATGTATTAGCCTTGACATGTGAACAATTACTATATTTTTGACACGAGAGTGGATTGAAATATGACTACATCAAATGAAAAAGGGAATACAGGAAAACAACATGTTTAGATTCTAACCTTTAGGAATGGTGCTCTGGTTGGGTTTGTGTTTGGGTGTAGACTGTGGACTAACACTCAAGACACATCGCTGCTCATCCATTCGCCCACGCTGGGAATTACTCACAAAGTTAAAAAAATCATCTTGTTCATCTGGAGTCAAGACCTAGATGTGAAGAATAGAGGATATCTTTAGGAAGTAAATAAATAATTTGGAGTTAAGAATATAAACACAATTGCAAAACAAAAATGAACATTCAGACAGCAAACCCCTTGACTTGAGCATACCGGTTTTTCAGATGCTTTATCCTTACTCCTTGGCCGCTCTATGTCTGAACTAGGACTGAAAGAGGCTGAGCGTGGAGGGCCTGCCTCAGACACAGGCTTATCCTTTTTTGGAGAAGAGTGAGTCTCCTTGGTTTGGATTCGAGGTAGCAAGCATCTCTGTTCTTCCATTCTAGAACCCTGAAAATGCATTCAATAAGGATTTAGCAGTATTTTTAATTTTTTTCAATTAATTAATTAATGTTGTTTGAAATTAACATCCAAACCACCGGAGTGAAGATGCTCCACTCTTTACAGTTATGATTGCTTTTAGCATCCGATAAATAATAGGTGATATTTCATACATGTATAATATTTGTTCTCGTTATATTTGTGTCACAAATAAAGACAAAGCTGTCATCACCACAATTTGTGGTTCCCTAAATTGAATAAAAGTACTCACTTGAACTTTAGAGACCATGTAACACAAGTAGCCAGAATCTCCTGCTGTTGATGTGGCATTTTCTTTCTGTAACCCTGGTAATGATGGAAGAGTCATTCGCTGGTCATCAAGCCGGTGGCTCTGCGTGTTGGCCAAGAGATTAAAAAACTTTTCAGAGTCTGGACCTGGAGAGATTGAATATAAACCCAAGAGAAATAATTCACATAAATAATATAAACGGAAACTTTACCGAATAAATATAAAACTTTACTGAAACTGGAGCTGTTGTGAGGAAATTATTAGTAAGAGGCAAACACTTCAGCAAAAGGCAAAGATTGTAAATATGTTCTAATATGTATATATGTATAATATATATAATATAATATATGATTCACCTGCATTTAATGTACTAATAGAAAGCTTTGCGTCTGTGTGTTTGGGTGTACAAGGAGCACTCTTGCTAGCTTCCAAGGAACAGCACTGATCGTCCATACGCCCACGCTGTCCATGGCAGATCATACTCATCAACCGTTGTTGTTCATCTGGCAATTCTTCCTATTGGACAAATACAGTGGGAAAACAATTTGACCAAATGAGAATTTCAGTGACATTAACACATCAGCAGAAGTGTAGTAATTAAAAGCAATAAGAGTGAAGTAGAATAGAACAAACCTTTATGGAATTGTCACACTGAGAGGGTACCTGTAGTTTGGTGACGGGTACCTGAAGTTTCCTGGTTCTGTCTGGAGTACTCTCAGTTACAGAGATGTGGGGTGTAGAGCTACGGTGGTCATCATGCCCAAGTTTCTGAGAAAACAAGTTGCATTTTGGAGACTAGAAGATGTGCATGACCACAGCATGATCTATCAGGAAGAGGTCACCATGTCGGACCACCATGTTTTAATAGACAACTTAAACACATTTTGAGTTTTAATGATAACTGAAGGCTACCATAGGTTCTCCTACATGCTTGGAAGGGAAGGGTGTGCTGCAACATTCAACTTCACTGATAAATGTTGCTAAATCCTACCTATAAATAAAAGTTTTCATCATACCACATGAGCATTGTGCAAACTATAGTCTGCTACCTGATAGTTAAGTCCTGGCCATGACAAATTCATGTCACCGAGACTTTGTCCCTGCATCTTATCGAAGGTATGGGGAGGCTCCTCATTGTTTAAACCTGAGGAAACAGGGGTGAAATAATCAATAATCAATCTACAGAGGGACACATACAGATACAGATGTAATTTACGCAACTACTAACCAGCAGGTTTAGTTGTGGTTTGTGCTGGGCTTGAGGTGGAAGGCTGTCCATCCATTCGATTATGATGTGAGAGGCTCGTTGTGTTGAGGATCTGCTCCTGTTGGGGAGATTTCTGTTCGGTTTTCTGTTCAAGATGGGACAAAAGAATAAGCACCAACGATAAAAACAACTGTAGGTGAACTATAATAGGCATCAATGATAAATACAAATAATAACATAAATATAACATCGAAATGTGACCAATAATGAACAAATGTTAAAACATGTAATATTAAGAAATAAACACATTTTTAGAAAATCATTTTCTACAATTTGGATATAATTCTATGTAAAGGTCAAAAATACTATGCAATAACCATAAACAACAACCAAACAACAACTTCAAAATGATTTTTATGCTACAGACTCACCAGCACGATGTTGGTAGCTTCTGATTTTGATTCCATCTCAGTAGATTCCATCAAAGAAATTGTGCAAAAATTGGAAAAGGTTCTTAATAAAACTGCAAAGTGGTACAGAATGTTACACCAATTTCTCCCCTGTAATTAGTGAAGAATACATTCAGTAGGTCTCGAACTACTGCATTTTGCAATAAAAATGATCCCAATCGATGCTACTCCAAATGTCTACAGTATACGACTTGGCAAAGGGCTTTTAAATAGAATTAAGTCCCGAGTATTAACCCATTGCCATTAAGACCACAGCCAGTGTTAACATAACCATCTGTAATCCCAGATGAAAACATAATCCTCAGCATGGAGAGGGATCATCTTTTTCACTGATAGGTGTACATGTTCTGCCTTACACTTCACAGAAGGTTCACATTTGTTTGAAGCTCCCGAGCTCATTGAATAATAAAAGTTAGACATTTATTTGTGCTTTGACCCAAGAATTTAATTTAAGGGCAAATTGACCAAGTCAAAAGTCTCTAGTTATTCAAAAATCATTTTGAGTATGGAAGTTCTTTCTGAGATCAACATGTACAACAAAGCTTGTACAATGATCACTGTTAAATATTTAAATAATAAAATCCTTCTGGAAGACAACACACAAGACACAATTTTAAGTGAATGTTATGCTTCTTTAATTACTAATTTTAAACAACAGAGAACACCCACCACTTGCTCCCAGCAATATATTAGCATACATGGTTAACATGCAAGATTTAATGAACAGCATTTGAGACATTTTGCCGGTAATTAAGTTTCAAAGACGAGAGGGAAAAAAGTCACATTTGATGTCATTACTTCTATTGACTAATGTATATCAACATTACACTTGAATAAGGTTTTAGGTGTGAGATGACCCAGTTTTGTGGAAATTATGCAATTTTTGAGTACAAAATTAGGCAAATATACAGTAACAAAAATAAGAATTTGAATAACAGTACAGTGATCAATATATTATCTAATTAAATATTTAATACAAATTCAATCAAAGCGGTCTACAGATCTTAAATGACAAAAAACAATAAAATAATGCTCTAAAATAACAAGGAATCATAAATGTTTCTCTCCAGGGCTGCATCTAAAATTTCTCTTCATGTTTCACTTCAGATTGTCAGAGATTCTGTGATCTCAAATGAAAGACTAAACCCTTGGTCCAGTGTGCTTCTACCTGTTCAGCATCTAACAATCTAACAATCAGGATTTGGAACTTGGTCCAGGCTCTTCAAGTCATTCAGGAAGTTGGTTGGAGTCAGAATGTGAGATGACCCTGTTAAGGAGATGATAAATAAAATACAAGAAGAAAAAAGACGGGGGAAAAAAACTCACCATAAACCCTGTATTTCTGGGGGATGCTGGTACAAGAGTGATGGCTGTTTGAACCGTTATTACTTACCAATCAGCACTTCCCATTTCCCTTCATTTGCTCGAGTGACTTCATAAGCAGAACGCATCTCTGAGTGTGAAACTCCACCAATCACAAATATAATAAGCCGAGGGCCACTGCGATATTCTGCTGGAGATTTATTTTTGTGCCATTGTCCAAGACGTGCACTGCTGTAAAAAAAATGAAACAATACTTACAAGAAATCAGTAACCAGTTTTAGGGGTTTTAACCAAAATGAATCATTAATCGTATCGAAAAGCTGTAACTAATACAATGTCATGCTTATTATTATCCAAATCGGACCCTAATGAATAAATTAGTGTTTTTATTTATATTATAGTGTTGATAGTAATGACTACTCAGCTTTACTTCTGCCCTTTATTATAAAAGGAGGTAGACAAGCATTGAAAATTATACAGATTATGACTAAACCGAGGTCCATCAGCTTGGCTAGTATAAACACTACCATCATGGTGGGTGGATATTTCCTGAAGGATTAAAAAAAATATTCAAAGCAAAACTGGCTTCATTTTACCCTTTTACCTCTAACCCGTTTTGTCAAAAGGTTTTCCAAAAGCTTTTATATGAAAACATTAATCTGTCTGTGCCCTATTAATATTATGTTGGTTAAAAACAACAATAAAAACAATTGACAATTTTTCAATTTCCTTTCAACATAAACAAAGGGATATTTTCTTAGCTTTCATGTCTTTCCCTTTTAACAATGATAGTCATGATGCATTTATTTCTTCACATATCTTGAACTCTAAAGTTAACAATGTACAGTCCATCTATCTATCTATCTATCTATCTATCTATCTATCTATCTATCTATCTATCTGTGTGTGTGTGTGTGTGTGTGTGTCTGTGTGCGTGTGTGCGTGTGTGCGCAAAGCACTCAGCACCCACCTGACCGCAGTCTGGGTTGTATTGATGGGAGCAGGGTCAGAGATAAATGGCCATTGCTTTCTGTCCAGTTTGTCTTCTATGGCACTCTGCAAATCAGAATAACAGGTGTTGAGATCCAAACTGAAAATAGGTGCCAGCTACACTCACAAATCTTATTCTGGATTTATTACCTCCATGACATCTTTGATGATGGGAGTCCATCTTGAGAGCTGGTATGTGCTTTCTGTGCGCTCCTTCCGCTCTGGCAGTGTCTTCCCAGTATTGCGGCCCTAACAAACAACACGTCGTCAGTCAAAAATGCTGAAACAGTATTTCAAGTAAATATTAGAATTTTCAAAACAAATGTACCTCTGATATTATGTTACAGCCCAGATTCTGCAGGTTGGTTATGATGTTGCTGTCAGCCTGTATGTTAGCATGCTGGATGAGCTTTGCAAGGTTCTCCTCCCCAATGCCTGAATGGATAACCAGACTCTTTGTTTAACAAGACTAGGGGGAAAACAGCCTTTAATATGACTTAACCATGAGAAAACATGAAGATTTAATTTTAGACATTATAATAGACTGTGTGTTCTGGAGGAATACAGTGTTGGCAGCCTTTGTTAAATTATGCCAGTAGTTTCCACTGAAGTTGCAAACATTGCCACAACTGTTGGCAGGCACAAGTTGGCAAACACCCGACACGAGAGCTGAGAGTATTTGCACAGCCAAAGACAGTTCTACTGCCGGGTGACATAACAGCAACATTAAATCATCATGAAATAAACTTCTTCTCAAACAACGCTTTTTTCTAATTGGCCAAGTATATATACTGTAATACTTATCTGCTATTATCTGCTATTCTGTCCTTATCAAGGCTTCCTATGTTGAAAACCTTTCTAATTAGCAGCTCCAAGCAGATAAATATCCTTCTGTGCACAAAAATGCTTGTTTCTTTTACTTTTATGACTTTTGAAACAGAATAAGTTGTGACAAGGAAAACACCTTTTTTCTTGTGGAATATGTACAGCAGTATTATGCGGATTTTGTCATAGGCCTCGGTTTCCGTGTTGAGGAGGACAGGAACAATGCTTTTCATGGCATCTTTTAGCGGTACTCCTTCTGCATTTGCTCCCATCGCCAGGTCCTGTGGGAGACAACCACGGTTAATTTTTAAACATTATTGGAATTAGAATTAGAACTTGACACTCAAGTCAGTTGACTGCCAGCTGAAAGGTCCAATATGTGCCAATAAGTGCTTCAAAACCTCATTCTATTTCATATCACTTTCATGACCATAACAATATTGCAATAGCAGAACAACTGCTTAAATGTTCAGACTGGCATTACATACACTATACAACACCCCTGTATGTTCAGTTATTTATTTATTTAATTTCTATTTTATTATTTTTATTTTATTTTATTTATTATGTTCTCTCCCACATGCAATGTAGTATTTCCTTCTGTTCCTTATGTTTTGGTTGTGTGCAGTTGTGAAACTGTGGGAACTGAATTGCCCTAAGGGGATAAATAAAGTTATCTGTATCTGTACATAATACAAAAATGGATGGGGAGGATGCTGCATGTTAACAGCCCCCAATGTGGGCTTTTATATTTACAGAATATATTATAAAGCATTTATATTTACAACCCATTTATATATACAACCCCTGGCACTGTGTTACCTCCCTAAACATCTTGTTAAGCTTTAAAATACAGCCAAACAGCAACAGACCTTATTGTGAGCAACGGAATATAAAGCATGACAAGTAAAGTCCATTTGAGTACAGCACATTATTCTGTTTACAAAGTGACTCACTTCCATTTGTGTTGGGTTACCCAAACAATGCAGAACACTTAAATGGCAGCTGACAAAAGAGCTGCTGCTGTTTGGATGAGAGTGTTCATATTAGAGCCAAAAAATGGCCCCTGGATTAAAGTGGCAGCTTTCAGACATGCTGAAAATCCATTAATGCATTTGAGCGATTCACTCATACAAAAAGGCCCCATTAACACTTGCATTTTATAATGCCACAACCATGCATAGCTTTATGTGTGCTTGTGTGCTTGCTAGACTAAATGCAGCAAGCTAGATCCCCTGAAGGAGACAAAGCATGTCTGGCACATAAAAACAACTCACTGAGACTTCAAACTATTCTCAACCATGGTGTAAGGATTTCTACATGACCAAATAATATGTAAGTGTTATTAAAATGCCTTTACATTCATTACATAACAGCTTCTTCAGCAGTTCTGTGGATATACGGAAGCCCTACCCCAAGCTTCTTATGTAATGTTATGAAAATGGATTGCCATTAAAGAAAACATTTGACCGTATTAGTGGCATCTGAACATATCCTAGCGAAGCCATACATCACATTAAGGTCACTTAGTTTCAGTCTGAGAGAAATGGAGTAATTCTATATCAGATATGCTCTACATTTCATTTCAGGCACAAGAGACTAGTATCACGTCAGAGGACTACTTTAGCTCATCATATTGCCATATACATGTCTAAATTTTTACTTTATGGGTAAAATTAAAAGGCCAGAGAGTCCGAAAACATGACTAATTTTAGTTGTACACTCAGCAAGAGTACTGACCTGTTCCACTTCGCAAAGCTTATCAAGAGAAGCCTTGAATTTCTTCATACAAGCTTCAGCCAGGTGCAAGTGAGTAGAGTACTGTAAATGAAAATATTAAACAATTTGTGTTTTGATTAATATATACTTCTTCAAAATATCATGAATGACTCGAGAGAAAATGGTAATTTGTTGGTTCTAATACTGAATAGTTGGAAAAAACTTTTTACAGTAGAACAATAATGTGATGACGCTTCAGCTCACTCACCAAGCTCAGCTCTTTCTGATATTGAGGCATTTTCTTTAACATCTGAGACAGATCTTTTATGTTGGCCTGAAATGAAAAGCATTTTACAAAACTGCACAAATACCTAAAAGAGCTTACATTATTACGTTATGTATACAATATACAATAACTGAAATACAAAATAAGTACTGCACATAAAATAAAGCACCCCCCTCACATTGTCAGTGCACATTCTCTTGCTCTCACAAAAGGTGCGAAGTAGCTCTGTCACTTTCCTGCAGCAACGGGTCAGAAAAACAATTAGTTATTGAATGCAGCACAACTAAATACTGACTATCATCACAAATAAATACAATTCCATTTTGCTCCACTAAATACAGTGTCTGTGACCTGGTAAAAGCAATACACCCGAAATGTATGATTCCGAGACTAAATCCTGGGTAGATATGAGAGATTTAAACATACTCATGTGGTTGAAACATACTTAGTGACATCTGCTATGTGCATATGTCTGAGCTGCACCCAGAGCTCGTCATCTTCATCCAGTAACACTTCTCTCTCTTTTGAATTCCCAATGCCAGTTGTCTGATAACTTTCACAAGACAACAATAAGACAAGCACAAGAATACAGCAAATATGAGCATGTTTGTATTATACACACAAAAAGGCAAAAAAACCAGACCTTTTTAAGAAGAAGGTCACTCACGTGTAGATGTCCTGTTTGATATCCAGCAAGTCGTAGACCATTGCCTGGAAAGTCAACTCATGTAGAATAGGTGAGATGGGATCACATCCACGATCAACAATCAGCAGCTGTGATCGGGCCTTATCTGCACCCTAAAAACAACAAGAAACGTTTAATTTAATTGGATACTTCAGAAAGATTTGATTTAATTCACAAATATTGAATACTTTACAGTACAGTTCATTATTTGTATGAAGATTTTGTCTATTTATCATGCAGTGAAAGTTTTTTGTATGTATACAAGTTCAATAAAACTGTTGCAGCACTCAGCAGCAGTTGTGATTTCAAGGACAGTAAAAGATAGTATCGAGAGTGCTATTGAATGCACTTCAGATGTGTTGGCAAAAAAGAGATCAGCAATACATGCCTGTTAAGACTCATCTCAGGAGCAGGGAAATGTGAGCTAAGAAAGACAGAAAAAAGTAGAGAAAAAAACAAAGATCCAGCATAAAGCAAGAAAAGGCAAAGAGCAGCAGAATGCCAGAAAATGAGTATTCCCATATACAGAAAAACTAATTTCGCTGAGAAAAACTGCACTATAAGAGCATTTTCACACCTAGAATTTCTCGGTTAAATTAACCCCCGGTTCTGTTTCCCAGTGTGATTCATTTTTTAAAAGGTGTGGATTATTTGTTGTAAGAATGTGGTCCATTTTTGAGCTGATAACAATACGAGATGTGGTTTTAGCTTTCATCTTTCAAGTAACCAATCCCACGAAGAAGCTTCAAAAAATAGATGAAAATACTCATCTATCAATTTTGACTTGACTAAAAATACAGGTATGAAAATGCCTCAAAATTCAGTTCACCATATCTGGAAAGAATTAAATGAATAAAAAAACAAATGAGGGCTTTTGTAAATGACTGGTCTATGTATATGATCCCTTACCTCTCCCATGCTTGGGTTGTCAGCTTTGTGAGCAATAAGCCGCCGGTGTACTTCCTCAGCCAGTCTAGCATTCTCCTCTGGTCCTCTAGAAGACAGCACAACACAACACAATCAGCAAATATATTCAGTAGCAAACACACTCCAGTGTAAGCAAGGCTTTCATACTTGCGGTAACGGATTGCAGGGTACTCTTTTAGAGTGTCGCATAGGGTCGCAATCTGCTCGGCCAGATTTTCCATAATTTTGTCTTTTTCTTCACTGGGCTTGGAGCTATAGAAAAAGTGAAATGAGCTAGGGTCATCCAGGGAGAATACCTGCAGATATGAGAAGGAAAATTTTGTTTCAAATTTGTCCATATTATATTGGCAACAATGAATGCAATATGAAAATGAAGCTCAATGTGATAAATCCACCGAGATAACACTCATTATCCAGTTCCGATCACCATACAGGTTCAGCATTATATTGGTTTTTTATAGTTTTGTTACACTGCAACTCTCCCATAAACCCTATTTCCAGCCACAGTAGGCTGGAATTTAAAAGTAAAAAGGTTCTGAATGTACAATAAACTTCAGCACCAAGTAAGGGGAGATCATTCCCTACCTGAGACTCATACGGCAGAAAAGCAACGTTGATCTCTTTTAAAGTCTTGATAACCTTGGCAACTCTGGATCTCCCAATCTCAGCAAAGAGACTATCTGGACAAGCTGTAGAAGATAAGATAAGATAATGCAGTTATTTTGAAACTCATTATATTATAAAATAATAATAAAATTCACAGATTTCCTCGTCTTTCCATGTTTTTTTTACATAATTTGAATATGAAATGAAAGATGCCAATAAAAACAATATACTAGACACACTCACACTTGCGCACTCACACGCACACTCACACTCTCTCTCTCTCTCTCTCTCTCTCTCACTCACACACACACACTTACTGTCAGTAAAGAAGATGTGTACTGCTTTGTAAGTCAGGGCAGACTCTTTGAAATCATTAATGAGAGCACGAACAGACTGTAAATGAAAAAAACATTTTTATTAAAAAAGGGTAGGAATAAGAGAAAAAAATGACATAACAGAGAGAACATAATGGAAACAGGCTATGGCTTACCTTCTCAACTGGTGAAATCAAATAAATGGCCTCCAAACTAGAGATGGGCTCCCTACGTTTGTTGATGTCTTCAACAACTAAAAAAAACAACAAGAATTTCTCTCTTAATCACAATCCCATGTGGTGAAATGCTGGAATAAATTTCAGGTTCACGTTAAATGATGTCAAAAGTGTGATTGTGTGTATACAACTAAACCATAGGATGCAAGAACAGGAATAATGTGCACACTTACTGGTCACCCCCTCTGCCAAAATATCAGACATCTTGCAGCAAGAGGACAGAATCCGCATGCTCATATGATCCACAATAAGAACCTAAAGAGAAACGTGGTAAAAAATAATTAAAATTGTGCATCATAAAGATCCAAGATTCTTATTTCTCACTGAAGAACTGTTACCTTCCATTCCCCATCCTTCTTCACACTCTTAATGACCCCATTTATGATTTCTGTAGGACAGAAGAGAAATACTTATATATGATTACAATCAACTCTAAGGAACAGTTTACCACATAAGACTAAAACATTTGGTAAGTATTGGATTTCACCAGTGAAAATAATATTTGATGATAACTTATGTTACAATTCACAAACATTTCCTCCCAATGATGATAGTGGAGGCAAAATTCAACAAAGCAATAGCCCTCATACTTTACTACTAATGTTTTCAATAATGCAAAAGTGTGAGAAAAAAATAGAAAAGAGAAGAAATGTAGTGGTGATATCTTCATGCAACTTCCTTGTTTAACATGACCACAAAAATACAGTAGTAACTACCTACTATATGTGGCTCAAATTTTCCTTAAATTCTTTGCAAAAATTAATTTGATTCACTAGAAGACAATAAATTATGTGAAGAAATGTAAAATATGCATTCATTTTTTTCGATAAAGTGAAAATCTCTTCACAACAACCAACAGTATTTCCATTCAGGGTAAAACCAGGATTCTCAACATCACAGCAGGCAAAAAATTAATACATTTTATCCATCTTTATATTTGCTTCAGTATTTGTTGATATATGCCCTGGAATCTATTTTGCTCGTAACACAGAATTGTATTAGGTCTTCTTTGACATTTTACTCCCAATGATGACAGATTTCATATGACAACAATACCACAATGTCCTCACATAAGTGACATTTGTGACACATTAGTGTCAGTCCATTAAAATTAATTTTCACATTATGGTTACAAACCTACAAGTTATCAGAATGGAAGAGGCCTCTTAGATGACAGATTAAACGTCAGACCTGCAAGTTATAGTCTGATCTCTGAATGCTGGGCAGGGTCATGGTTACTTGTATTACCAGTCCCGTACATACCTGAACATTTCAGCAATTGAGTCAGGGTGTGTTCACAATACACTCCTACTCTATATGTACAGACAGCAGACGTCTCTTCACCCATGAGGGTTAATTCAGATTATGAAATCTGAATTAATTCAGATTATGAAATCTGAATTAAGACTCTCAAATATCCCTTCAACAAAAACATTTCAATGTAAAAGAAATACAAGCAAAACAAAATGCTGTTTGTCTTTATAATGCTATATAGCACAATGTATTGATTGTCATAACTAACGTTAAAGTGCACTTTTGCAGCCTTATTCTATTTTGACTTTTAATAAATATGATGCTATGAATAATGAGTTTACGTGAAATGGGTACCATTGTTTATGTTTAATTGCTGCAACTAACTGTTAGGCTGGGTAACAATTCAATAGTCAATAACACACACAAAAGCAACTCAGATTTGTGAAATGTTCCTGTTATCAGTTGCATATGGATATTAAATCTACGATAAACTGTTTTAACTTTCATTCAGGAGGGGCAAAATAATCATTATTTATTTTTATGGCATTTACCGCAATGATTAGCGATATTAACTAACAATGTTTCATCATGATAACGTGTTTGGCCCTTAGTGTCCAGCCTGGTTTACAATATAAATGTTCCATCGCAGTTTCAGAACTTCCTCTTCGGTTAGCTCGCTGACGTTAGCTTAAAACTTGAACTCTCACAACATTCGCAAACGCAGCGACACTCTTTCTTTTCCTGGTCGTCCTTCATAACGTCACAACAATAAACCATCGGTTACCCTCAGAAAATGTTGTTATCCGCGACTAACATTTCTTTCCAGGTAACGTTAGCTGGTTTTAACTGGGACCAGGACAGGAAGAAACCTCCAGTGGACCTACGTCCCAAACAACGTCTAGTGTTTGTACGTTTAGCTTCAGTTAATAGCGCTGTCGCCTCAAGTAAATTATCTGTGTGTTTTGTATATAATAATCTTAAGAAAGTAGATATGTTACGAGCAATTTGTCACTTACTTTCTCCAACTACCGCCTTCAGTCCAATCGGTGCCATCTTGACAGCAGTTTGCAGGCTTTTCGGCCACTTCCTTGTCAAAGCCTGTATACGGTTACAGCAAACAGGTTTGGACAGAGAAATACTGCCCCCTACTGTCTGATACTACTATTGTAAGAACCCTACATGTGAGATTACCAGATTGCTATTTTGATTTTGGCATTTTCTGTATATTACATGTTTTATCAAGATTACAATGTTTAGTCACATTTTCTGTGCGTTTCTCTGTGTTTTATTTGCATCTGCTTCACTTATTTTGTTTATTTGGGGCCTTTTTCACACATTGCATCTCTTTATACTTGTCTAGTGTCTGCTTTTTCACATTTTTGCATTCATGGACCTGTGCCCTGTGGGTCCATTCACAAATCCATCCATATGAAAATCAACCATCATCACTTGATGAATATTGTTATGCCTCCAAGAATATATTGTACACACTCTCTTGGCAGTGTCTCAGGGAAAGGCTGTGAGATATTCAAATGCCCATTTTTAGTCGTCAAATTGGAAAGTTCATTTGCTGGAGCTTGGGACAGCCATGTCATCTCTTCATTAGGATGGATGAAAGGGTAAGCAGTTTGTAATGCAGGATTGCTGTCAGGACACATCCATGACTTTTCGGAAACAAGCCAAGGACAGTCCCCTCAGATACTGTATATTCATACTTGGGAGACCAGAGATAGCTGTGCAAGCTTATATCATATTCAAAATGATTCATGAACTGTTATTTTACTATTCCTGGTCCCAAGCCCAGGATACATGTGAGGGTTCCTTTTTTTATAGCAACATCATTCTACTTTGAAATGTGTTATTGCAGTATATGTGCATCATCATCCAAAGAATTCTGGTAATATATTGTTTTCAAAACAAGGGCACATTCAGGACATTTGAAGTATTCTGAAGCTTCTAAGGTGTAATCTCTGGCTTTTAATACAATCTGTAGTATCTGCACTGTAGGCTATTTGGTAATTTTCTTATTAAAGCCTGTATGGTTATAGCACATGTTTTGAAAGAGGTATGCTACACCTTTCTGTAGAGGTTAGGGTTAGTTAAAGATGTTTATGAATAGCTGCATTGATTAAAAATTATTTAACATGTATATATGTATATATATAACTCATTGACAGCTCGCTAATATATAAGACCAGCTTTAAGTCGCATCACTTCATTCCAAATTCCAATGATAATAGAATTTGACAGACAGAAAAAACAACAGAGCTGGTGGTGCCTGAAACATGTGCACAGTACTGTATATATACATAGAGAGAGAGACAGTTTATATATAGTCGACAATAGATGAATTTGTCATTGTTTGTTTCTTTGTACAGTTTTTGCATCAGTGTCACTTGACTTGTGCCTTTCATGTGATTTGGGTCTCATTTTACTTGTTAATGTCTCTACTGTTGTTTTGCATCTCATCTTATTCAATTTGTGTCAGCTGAAATATACTTTACACCTCTTTGTACTTGACTTGTGTCTGATTTTTCACTCTGAAGTTCTGACTCCTTGGACCTGTGGACCTTTGCCCAATGGGCCCATTTAGAAATTCTTCCATGACTTAATAAAACGCCTGGCAGAAATCCACACTATCTTGGCTGTGTCTCAGAGAAAAGGTTGAAATTCAACTACCCACTTTCAATTGCCAAAGATATTTGAGAGTATCATCTGATGGAATTTGGGAAAGACATGTCATCTCTTAATTAGGATGGGTGATTGTCATTTTAACAAGGCTCGGGGTCATCTGAACAAGCCAAGGACAGTCCTCTCAGCTACTGAATATTCATACTTAAGAGACCAGAGATAGCTCTACCTGTCTGAGAAAGGAAGTAATAGAAAGAGACATACCCTCATGTACCATACAACCAGTCTCATACGATGGGGAAATAACTACTCCGAATACAATATAAACAAATGTTTATGCTGTTTATACATTTATGCAGTATGTGCAGATACATGATCACCCGACCCCCTAAACTCTAACCCACTTAACCATCTATGCTTTGTTGCCATTACAATTTAAATCACGTTTGATGTACAGCCGGGTGAGAATACTTATCTGCTGCAGAGCCAAGAAAGCATGTAAAAGGTACAGGGTGTAATGAATGCAGCAAAATACAGATAAAATCACAGACATGCCTGCTACAGTTTGTATGTAAAACTGAATAAGGGAACATTTATTTACACGCTACTGCAGAAAAAGTAAAGTGGCAGCCTGTTTGCCACCACTGAACACCGAGTAAAAGCGGCTGAGTACTTTTGCAATCTTTCCAACTTTATATTTTTGCAGTATCCTCAACCAACTTACCTGCGTACGTGTGGTTTCTCTATGGGCACTCCAGCTTCCTTGCACAGTTAGCAGAGGTTAAATGGACACTCTAAATTGACCATAGGTGTGAGTGTGAGAGTGTAAGATTGTCCATTTCTGTATGCTGGCCCTGCAATTGACTGGTGACCTGCCCAGGGTGTACCACACCATGTCAGCTGCACCTTAAAAAATGAATGCTGATAAAGTACATACACAATCCACATGAATATATATCACTTAATAATTATTTATTTTATAATACAAGTACAATCACAGAAACTCAATTGATCAAGCATTTAAATACAACAGAAAAACTTGAACATGAAAATGAAACGTCACATTAGGCCTGTTGGGTATATGTATTGGAAACCATCCAGCACATATTTGGGAAGAGTTTCAATAAGATGTTGTCTTACTGCAGTCCAATCAGTTTTCTGTTTCTCAGAAAACACTGGGAGATAGTCCTCAATCAGTGTAGGGAACTTGTGAATTTCTTCAACACATAATTGTCAGTTTTCGGTTTCCACAGAAATATCTTTCAATAATTTCCGCTCCCTACGAACACGTATTCGCTCCTTAAAATCCTCCAACTCTTTCCTCTGCAATCAAATATAATACAAAGATCATTATAATTTCATTTTGTTGCTCTGCAACATTTTTCTTTTAATTTAACAGTATGAACATTTCTAAATTAATTACATACACAGTACCTTATGAATTGTATGTTTTTCAAATAAAAAGACATGAAAAAAACACAGCAATTATTTGTAGCTTTCTGAGTTGAATTGTGATGGAATCTGAAAACAACACAAGGTCTATAAAGCATTGTGCATGTGACATTTATCTTGATCATATAGTGAAGACACAACAACATGGCCATTATGTAATCAATACAAGAAAAAAGAAACATGATATACAAGTGTAATTGTGGTAAGTTTTAAGTGTGCAGTTACTACCACATGCATTAAGCAAACGGGAGCTGAAATTTCTCTTGGTAAAAATAAAGTATGTACGCATGTAATGATGAGCATATATGTATTTATGTACATAGTTCAGGTCAGCAATAATGTATCGATTTTTAATTGATTACTGACTAGATATATAATTGATTCATCAATTTGGATTTTTTTTTTTTTTAAATAACTGAAAAATGTTCTCTCTATTTTCAGCTTCTTAAACTTGAACTTTTCTTTCAACTTTGCTCCATTGCCAAATGTTGGTTTAAGTAACACAGATCATTTTACAAAAAGTTTACATTTGATGAACCAACAACATGAACTGAATAATCAAGAAAATAACAGATTCAATTATACAAATAATCGTTAGCAAAGCCCTAATGTGTTTCATGGATGGGATGATCTTTTAAACACGTTAGCTCTGTACTACACTTACATTTTGTGCCTCGTTAGGTGGGAAGATCTCCCTCTGGAAACCATGCAAGATGCCATGAGAATAAAGATGAGAATAAATTTGTTATTTGATGGGAAGCAGGCCAGAAAATACTGATCCACACAAAATGAATACATGTAAATTCAAACACAATAAACTACATTACTGACCTTTCTCTTTATCACGTATTCCTCAAAGTATTCTGCTTGATTTGAAATCCAAAACATGGTCACAGGAAAGGACAGATACAGCATCATCTGTTCAAAACAAAAACAAATATACGAGCTGAAGAGTTACAGGGGCGCAGTATAACATCATGTTAGCCTCAGCTAGCCTCGTGATAGCTATCTTGATCGAAAAAGAAAACCTGAGACAGTTCGTAAGATTATAAACCTTTCGAACGATATATATTCAATGTCAACTACCGTTATTATTTGATACTTACTCTGAAAACTTCGATTTTAACACCCATTTTGACACTGACCCCAAACGTAACCAAGATCCTCCAGCCACTACTTCCGGGTTTTTACAACGTCACCACGCAAGCGCGCGGCAGTGAAGTTAGAAAATAAATATTGGTGGTAATAATTAGTTCAAAAACGCCTTTCCCTTTTTAAAACACATCCCTTCGAAATATGAAAAAATACATAATTTAAACTTTGACATAGTAGCTGGATTCGGTCTAAAATGGACACCGTTGGTTCATATTTCACGTGATGGCGTTTGTTATTTTTTCGATCGTTTTAATTGCATGGACTGTTGTGTGCTGTCCGTAATATCTGGTACAACAAAAACAAAACACATTATATTGGTTTTATTGGCCATTTGCTGAAATTCAGTACTTTTAATTTGTATTGGAGACATCACTATGAATAATGTAACAAACATACATTTCTTCTGGTAAATGTGGGAACATGAGCAGAGTTTTCTGTTCAGTGGGGAAACAAGAAGGGGCTTTGGTATAAAGGACCAGACTTCATGTGCGAAACGAATTAACTTATTGGATGCTACTGAACCGAAGCTGTTATTTTCATGTAAATCCAGATAAAAATGAATTCACCTTTTTATACCAAGAAATTAATCAAGCATAACATTCTACAATTAAAACTAATAAATAAAAATAAAAATAATAATGTGCTTTAGTATTTTTCCTTTTCTATTGTTAAACAGTAACTTTGAAAATTCATGGATAATAACAATTGTATTAGCATTAAAATTATCATTTTGGTTTGATTCTGTGATCACTGGTATATGGATTGGAATCATCATCATCATCATCCTCCGCTTATCTGGGGCCGGGTTGGAATCATGTGACTGAAATTTGGTCTTATAACTAACTAGTCAATTAGTTTAACTCACCTGACGTAACAGACCTTTTTCACAGCAGATAAAGTTTGACATGAGATACACAGGTTTTACCAACAACATTAATTAGGGTTCCATTCCAGTATTTCATTTAAAACATACATTTGCCATAACAGAATTGCTAAAACAACACATATGCAGTAAATGTACGCACAACATAAAAAGTTTAAGACAAAATTTTGTTTATTTTTTTTTTATTTTCTATAAAAGAAATGAGTTTATTCAATGATCATAACAGACTTAATTAGAGACCTCGATAGACCACTCACATACCAAACCATAATCGAGGAAAACGTTTGAACAAAACCCCCCAAAACAGAACACATGTAACACAAAATAAAATACCTGAATAAAGCAAACTCTGGGCTGAGCTGCAGGTCAGCACATTCTCTGTAGAACTCATGGCACATTATGTCCAACAGTTAACTGTGAAAAGAAAAGAAAAAAGGCTAAAAAGGAATGATTTTTTTTTTTACCCCCTCCAAAACCAGTCTAATATTAAAAGTGATATATTCATATATGGTGGACTTGATGGAAAATAAAAAAGGTGACTTAAGCATTAAAACAAATTCTCCTAAAGTACTGTTTATCTCTTTGTCCTCCTCTTTAATAGAATGCTTATCTACACTGCGGAACATGCCTCCCTGTGCCTCCTGTACCCCCCACCCCACACACACAAAACGAAGAACAAAAACACACAGTCACACAGCCATTCAAATGTACACAGTCACACTCACAGACCAGACTTTAACTAGTGTGGCAAAGTTGAAACATCTCTACCTAAAATCTGTTGATTGAACAGAAAGAGAACGTAGTTGTCAGGTGTGTACACTCGTGGAAGTCCAGCTAAAACTAAATTTAAAACCAGAATATTGACACCGGGTAAAATATAAAATGTTGCCCCTCCCCCCCACAAACTCTTTCACAAAATCTCCCTCCATCTCTCATTCGTGACTCTGACTCTTATGAAGTGTAATAAGCCAACAAGAATTGCAAGACAATACAGGCACTGGAGAAAACACCCTAAGAGACCAGAGGCAAGGACAGACATTGTCCCACATCCAAACGTCTCCAAGAACAGAATTTTAAATCACATCCACTATTATCGAACAAAGATATAAATCAAAATGGTTTTTGTTTTTTTCTCAGCATTTTTCACATTTGTTTCATTTTTATCTGTTTGTCTTTTTATGTTTGTATTGTTGCAAAAATCAATCTTGGAGCTTCTGATCCTTTCTATGATATTTTTTTTGATTCATATAAGAGATACAAAAAGGTGTTAGTTCACTTCCCACTTTTGATTTTGGACCATCTTCTCACTTCCTCACTGATATGTTAGTGTGACAGCTGCAAACATATCCAACATGTCTTAAAAATGTAATACAAATAATGGTGCAACACCAATGGGGGGGGGAATCATAGCAACTGAACACCAGAAACTGCTGGACTTTTTCATTCTTCTGTGAACAATTTCCTCATTTCGGCTTATAATGAAAAATACAAGGCAGGAATAAAAACATTGACTGATTCTGTATTTTGACGAAATACTTGCTGGAAATATGATTAATGCATATATGCAGGGGGTTTCTTCCCACCCCCGCCAACTACCTATCATGTTTTAAGAGCATAAAAGATAATGGGTTGTTTTGGCATAGACATAAGTGGTAGAGTGTGTTGTTGTGAAGATTCAAAGACCTAGAGAGAAAAATAATGAAAGATCCAAAATAAACGGTTATCCGAGCATAAGAAAATACTTTACAGTAGATACTAGGTGATGAAAAAGTTCTGTACTGTTCCTACTCCTGGTTGTAAATGTTATTATTGGTTTGTCCATGTGTGCAGGCCCCAGAACATAATAGTCTGTTTAGGAAAGAGGTGTAAGGCAAAGTGTACCTTCTCTGCAGAGAAATATACATGATTTACAGTATGGGAAGCCCCCCAAAACCCACCCCCTCCCCTATAACCCAACCATCTCATGTTCACTTACAACAAAACAAAACATAAAAGACCAGTCCTCTTCATCATCTCAGACATCTGGCAGTTTCAAAACACCTCTGCGCAGTCTGTCAGTACATTATCAGAGCATTTTCATAGTTATTGGGATGCCTTTACTCTTACTGATGCACCCATGTCCACAGAAGCAAGTGTGACAAAGGCAACCATGCCAACAGAGGTCCATCCTCTCCTTGCTATGAGGCATCAGGCAGTCAGTGCCAAATTCCCCAGGATATTATACCTGGAACAGTGAGGCACTCCCCGTGTGTAGGGTGTGATCAGTTCAGGGGGGTAAAGCAAGCTGTGGACATCCCATCGAGCGTCTGTCATGTCTTCATACAGTCCATGCTCCTCTGTGGTGCGTGATCATCTCTCACTTCAGCGGAAGTGTATAACAGAGTTTCTTTTCCAGTTTGTTTTTTTTCTTTTTTTGCAGTTATGTTTCAGTTGCTCCTCTCCTCAAAACAGGTTTTCCTCAAAGATAGCCATTAAGTCACTTTGGAAATTCATGTCAATATTCACTGCCATCTGGAAAGAGAAAAGGACAATTAAGCACATGAAAAAACAGATTCATATTAAACTTCAGTAAAGAAAAAACACTATTATCTCACCGCTTCTCGCCTCCTCCTCTCCTGTTCTCGGCGGCGTGCTAGGTCCCTCTGTTGGTCAAGTGGATTCTGCGTTGCGGGCTGAGGTGGTGTGGGAGGTTGTGGAGGTTGAGGAGGTGGCTGAGGAGGCTGAACAACAGTTGGTAGTTCCTGTTGCTGCTGCTGCTGCTGCTGCTGCTGCTGCTGCTGTTGTTGTTGCAAAGGGGCTTGGATGTGCTGTTCCAGACGCCGGCGAGGCTCCTCGTGCACCCTTCTGCTTGGCTCTATGACATCCTCCTCATCCCGACCTCTGGAAAACATTCAGGCCAATAATTTACACCAGGTGAAATCAAACACTTTTTCACAGAGCTGTAAGGGGGTTCTTGTATGCTTCAAGCTACATCTGGTTCCATTTTGGATTATTCAAAGCAAGAACACTACACAACAGCAGGTTTGCAGAGATAGTGACTGCTTCAGATGACAGATGTTTCTAAATGTTAGAAGTAAAGGCTTTAACACCAGTAGGCTAGAGTTTCTACAGATGGAGCCCTCAAGGGTTTTGTTTAATCTAGCTAATGCCCGTCTCACACTGGAGGATTTTCATATCTGACTGAAAGCGTCGGGGAAAAAACAGACACAACAAACTTTAATGACTTGAACATGCATGGCCTACGGCCTACAATGTCATTCACCAAAAAAAAGCAAATATGCATTAAGTCAAACATAGAAGCGCTTCTCTGCTTTGTTGGAAGGCGTTTAACACCAAATGAGCTAAAGCAAAGACTGTACATAATATGTGAACGGGAAATTCAGTCTACCTTCATTTTACAAATTTGTGTTTTGATTGTCAAAAGTTAAGAGGAGCATCAAAATGATTGATCCATACCATCCATCTTTTTGTCACCTCTGTTGGTTTTACCTAGCAGCTTATTGTCAACAGAACTGCGTCTCTTCTGGATGACAATGGCAACAAAATAAGGAAAACAGCAAAGTGCATAATAATAAAGAGAGGATTCAAAACTCTATGTTTCTTTCAAAGGCTTCTCTATTTTTTTTCCTTTCCTCATAAAAATGTGTAGAAAATATGCTTCATTACAAATACTTCCTTTGCTTTAATAAACTCCTATAAGAGATTTAGTCCTGTTATCAGGCACATAGATAAATCTATTCCATAATGGCGACATTTTCAGACAATGTTGGAACTCTGCAATTACTGAGAAAGCGTGGACTCCCACATATTTTATGTGATCACTAATAATATTTTCAGTTTTAAATATTGACCCCTGAAACAATCCTGGGTTAAAAACTATTTTCAGGGAAGGGATGATTTCTTTAGATATCTATATCAAGTGAGACACTATTTTAACAAAAATCTTAAAGAGGTGTCAGGGCTCATGGAGGTATTTTTATCATTAACTAAACCCAGATCTGGCAACAAAATTATCTCCAAGTTATATAATGCCATACAATTATCTAAACAAAAAAATAAAGAATACATAAAAAAGAAATGGGAAAAAGAAGTAAACGTAATGATCACACAGGAGAGCTGGGAGAAAATATGCCAGCTACAATGGGTCTCGACCGGGTCAAACACGTGGCGGGAGTTCTGCTGGAAAAACACAGCAAGATTTTTTATTACACCTATTCAGAGAAGACATCAGGGCAATGGGGACGCTTGTTGGAGGCTTTGTGGGTCGAATGGAGCCAATCATTTTCATATTTTTTGGGACTGTCAGGCAATAAGAACTTACTGGGAAGAGATCCACAACATATAAAAAATGTATTTAATACAAACATTCCGTTTAAATGTGAAACTATGTATTTGGGCGATCTGTTGTTGGAAACATGGAACAACAGAGAAAAAAAACTGCTGGCTATACTGTTGGCAGCCAGTAAGAAATCCGTTACGAGGAAATGGTTAAAGGTAGAACCACCCACCATTGATGATTGGATTGAAATTGTCTATGGGATTTATGTTATGGAAAAGATCTCCTTTTCCCTCAAAGTTGAAAAAGACAGATTTTATAAGATGTGGTCCAAATGGACTGAGTATGTGAAACCAATCAGATCTGATTTCATTTGACTGTATTTGTGCTTTGTGTGAAACTGACCTTTTTTTTAATATGTGATGTTTTTGCTCCCCAGTTTTGTTTTGTTTGTTTATAGTTCTCAACCAGATAAGTAGTGGTCCGTAAAGGTAAATTCCAGAAGGGCAAT
Source organism: Solea senegalensis (assembly GCF_019176455.1). NCBI lineage: Eukaryota > Metazoa > Chordata > Actinopteri > Pleuronectiformes > Soleidae > Solea > Solea senegalensis. Next base: position 79,687 of record NW_025320924.1, on the reverse strand, counting down.
ATGGACAAAATCATCAGGATTTTCTGCATCCATCCTTTCCTGTGATCTTGAATGACTACAGTTGTATTTATTGTATGTGATGGAAATTTTTCTTTTCTAAATAAAAAGATAATTTCAAAAAGAAAAAATATTTTCAGAAGTTGTTGTAGACCTTCAATATGTCCACTAGGGGGAATATGATGAACTAGACACATATTCAGCCAATAAGAACATTAGTGGCTTAAATTCAGAACTACATATTATAGTAACTTAAACCTCTGTATTGTTCGTATTTATATCAACAAACATGTTCAACCTCTAATGAGTAAATATTTCCTTTCTTGTTGTTTGCAATAAACCTATAAACAGGTGGTTTCACAATCAATTTTCTTTCAAGTTGGTAGTTTTGCAAATCAAATATCTAACTGATGACAGGTATATCATCACAGACATCAGCATATTTTATCTCTATGATTCTTCTGGACACCCTTACCGTAGTTTGTCCTGCTCCCTGCGTAGTCGGTCTTTTTCTGCCTGCTCAGCTTGGGCCTTCAGAGCTTTCTCTCTCTCCTCTTTTTCCCGAGCAGCACGACGAAACTGCTCAAAACTGTCACTTGATGATTTCACTGCAGATAAAGGCGTAGATGTGGACTTCTGTGCCAGGCTGGCCCATGAACCCATATTCTTCAATTTCACATCCTAAGGTTAACACAAAAAGGAAACTACCATCAATTCAAATGTCAAGCAAGATACGATATAATATATAACAAACAAACTGAATAAACTATGTTTATTACCCGGGAAATTGTCTCTACACACACCTGTACTTTTTTAGGGGCGATGGGCACCTTAGCCTCCTGCTTGAGCTTATCCTTGTCTTGCAGAGAGGCAGGCGGCCCAGTGGGCTCAGAGGAACGGATGACAGGGCGAGAACTGTCCATGGACTTCACATCTGGACACAGATAAAGAAAAACATTGAGTTATTATCTTGTGCGGCTTCGTCTTCATATTCTATTTTAGAAATTCAGAGGACAAAGTCTTGGTACTCACTCTGTTGGCCGTGGCCTGGTTGAGACGGCTTAGTATCCGGGTGTTTGTGATGGTCTGGTCTCATTGCAGGATTAAAAGGCTCTCCTCTCATCACTGGCGATGGAAGAAGTTTTTCTTCCTTTAATCCACCTTGGTTCCCAGGGGGTCTCTGCTGCATGGCAAGAAAATGAAGACACAATGTTGATCCTGCACTGAACACACCATCCCCGCAGAAATTAACTGTGCAGGTTGCTCACCTTTTTCGGCTGCATGTTGTGGGGTGGAGACTGGTGGGACACAGGGGGGAACTGGGGAAGTTGTGGGGAATGCATCATGAGAGGGGATGGGTTGTCCCTCATGTGACCTGTCAGCAAAAGGACAGGCATATTGAACTTCAGAATTAGAGCTGAAACAATTAATCGATGAATCGATTATTAATCGATTACTAAATTAATCGACAACTATTTTGATAATCAATTAATCGGTTTGAAGCTTTTTTCATGACTAAAACAAGATTTCTGATTGTTTAAGCTTCTTAAATGTGAATATTTTCTTCATTCCTTTGCTCTGGATAACAAAGAAATCATTAAAAGTGGTTTGTGGACAAAACAAGACATTTGAGAACATTATCATTTCCATGTTTGATGAACGTTGATCAGCATTTTATGGACCAAACGATTAATCGATGAATCGAGAAAATAATCGACAGATTAATCGATTATGAAAATAATCGTTACTTGCACCTCTATTCAGAATTATTATTCACAAAATTATTTTGTAATTCAACAGTGTATAATTCTATCACAGGGCATTTTTGTCTCATCTTTTCACCTGGGTTGTAAGGATCCGGCTTGGTTGTGCGAGGGGAGGGCTGTTCATGCTGCTGATGGATGATCTGCTGTGCTTTGTTGGCAGGCATGGATACTTTGTGTTGAGATCCCTGGGACTGACCAGCTAGTCCAGGACCCTGCTGGTAGTTCTGTTGTAGTGGCTGACTGTGCTGCATGTGTCGGACCTGGTGCAGAGGGATTTGTTGGGGCGGGGGCTGATGTGATGGGGCAGGCTGAGCTTGCGACTGAACAGGGAGCTGGGGATGAGGCAGCGTAGTCTGAGACGAGAGTTGTCCATGGACGGACTGAAGGAGAGAAGTCTGTCCTGGTTGTTGTTGCTGCTGCTGCTGTTGTTGCTGCTGCTGCTGCTGCTGCTGCTGCTGCTGCTGCTGCTGTTGCTGTTGCTGTGCTGCTGTGCTGCTGTTGTTGCTGCTGCTGCTGCTGACGAGCCTGCGCCTGGAGCGACTGCATGGACTGCTGAGGTTGACGGGGTTGCTGAAACTGCTGTAGGAACAATGGTACTTGGTTCAAAGGCATTGTGGATCCTGGTTCTTCATCATCCTCCAGCAGCATCTGTGGTGGTTGGGAAGATAGCAAGCCCTGGGGCGTGAGTGTTGGAGGGGACATGGGCCGTTGGTGCAGAGGCTGGGGCGGGTGAAGGATCTGAGAGGGCAGCTGGTGCTGTGGTGGTGGTGGTGGTGCTGACTGGGCCTGAAGATGTTGCTGTTGCTGTTGCTGTTGTTGTTGTTGTTGTAGCTGCTGCTGCTGCTGCTGCTGCTGCTGTTGCTGTTGCTGTTGCTGTTGTTGCTGCTGCTGCTGCTGCTGAGGAGGAGGTGCTGGTTGCTGCTGAGGTGGTTTGGGATGAAGAGGTGCTGCCTTGTGACTGGGTCGAGATGGCTGCTGAGGCATGGAACTGTGCAAGGCTGAAACACCAGGAAAATAAGGCATCAGCAACAAAATTCACAATTTAATGTTTTCGTTGTTAAAAATAGAAAAATATATATAATATATAAATACAGTTCAGTTTACAACATTTGTTAACCAGTACAATCTAAATTTAAGAAAAGATGCATCTTACATAACAACAAACATAATATTAACTATATATACTATAAAAAGTCAATGACAAGCATGAGGTCATGATCTTGGTATGTGTTATCAACAATGAATATGTAAGCAGCAATTGTTTTCTGGGCCTGTCAAAGACCCAGCAGTCTGCCTACAGACTTACCTGGAGATGTGAGGACAGGGTGCTGGTTGAGGAAGGGATGGGTCTCAGGTGACACAGGCCCAGCAGAATGAGCGTTGAGGTGTGGTGGTGAGGAGGAGTTGCTTGTGTGTTGTGAGAGATGCATGAGGGGCTGTCCGAAAGGCGGCAGAGAGTCAAAGCTACTCTCCAGTAACTGAGAAGATTCCAGAGCAGCGACAGGGGGAGCCATGAAGCCTGCAGGAGATGGCTGATGCTGTGGCTGATGATGCTTCATCTGACTGTTAGACTGAAGGCCTACAGGTAGGGAATGAAGCCCAGGCTGAGCAGGGCCAGTGGGAGGATGCGCCTTCTTCCCATCCTTCACAGACTGGCCCTTCTTTTTCTGTTGTTTTATAATTCCTTAAAAAAGTCAAATTAAGATTAGACATTTATGTAAGTGTTTTTTGGTTTGGGTTTTGTGAGAAGTAAAATATGCAGCAGTTACCAGTTCCCTCAGCTTCACTCTCGGAGCTGGAACCACTGCTCTCTGAAGAAGATCCAGTCTTTTTGGAGGTAGCCATGGACTCCACATTCTTCTCAACTGCAAAAGAACAACAAGGCAATCAGAGATGGCAGACTTCACCCCATTCACGCAACAAACCTCTGTCAGCCTATATGTGTAACAGACTCTGTGGCACAGCGGTAGAGCATCTGACTCCAGATCAGAAGGTTGCGGGTTCAGGGTCAGAATTCTTGGGCAACTTGCATAAACATGTGCCTGGTGTGTGTGCCTATCACAAATTCTAACCAGCCTCTGTTGCTTATATTGCAAGCAAGTGTGAAAAAGCCACCAAAAACAATACTTCACTTCCACTCTGTGCGATGAAGTAATTATGGTACATGCATTTCTTGAATAAACCATCACAAGTGAGATTTCTGATATGGCTTACCTGGAACCTTTTTCTTTTTGCGGAGACATGAAGACACATATCTCTCCAGCTCACGAAGAGTAGAGGGCTTTAACGTCTCAAAGTCAATCTCAATCTCATCAGGGTTTGAGTTTTTGAGCGAGGGCTCCCTGGACTGTATAATATGTACTACGCGGCCAAGCTTGTCACCAGGAAGCTTATTAATGTCCAAGCTCAACTGCCTTTTCTCCTCATACGTCATGGGCTTGCACTTTTCCCCTGTAGTTGAGGACCCAGCAGCCCCCAGGTCATCTTCCAGGCTGGGAACTGGCTGCAGGTTGGAGGGATGATTGTTTTTCATCCCCTCCTTTTTACTGAAGATGAAAAACAGAAATGTTATGCCAATATGTAACACAGACTAGCCTTGATTTTTAACGGCTAATTTTGAGAAACAACTCTCAAGACTTTACAACTAACTTAAACCAACAATAACAGGTACCACTTAAGGGCCATAAAAGAACAACAGTTAACAAGAAGGGGTATGACCGAATGGACATAAAACTAAACTGCGCAACTAAGGGAGCTTCTATAGTTTTTCTGCTCCAAGATAGAAATACGGAAAAAAGTTTAAAATTCACCTGGATTTCTTCTTGAGAACAATATCTTTGCTGTTATTGTTACTGGTCTTGGTTTTCTTAGAGAACTGTGGAACATCCTGGATTTCATCAAGGCCAGGCAAGCTTCCTTTCTTCTTAAGCCTATCTTTTTTCTTCTCTTTCTTCTCCTTCTCTTTCCTCTTTGGTTTGCTGGCTTGTGGTTGAGACAGGGCAGCCAGCTGCTCATGAACAGCCTTTAACTGTATCAACAGAAAAGACCAGTTCTTAACAAAGGGTAACAAAGCTGGACACCAAATTTTCCAACACTTTGAACTTCTCTGATAGCTGACCTGTTCCTGGAGTTCTGCCAACCTCTGGGCTCTCTCCTCTTCAGAGTCATCTGTGGAAGACTCAGACTCGGAAGACGAGTCACTCGAACTGTCTGAGGACGAGGCGACGTGGGCCAAAGGAGGCGGGGGCTTAACAGGAGCAGGATGGTGAAGTGTAGGAGCTGGGGCAGAAACCAGAGGCTTGCTCTCGGGTTCATCTGGCATCTTAGCAAAGCGCATCTCAAAGACATCCTGTAAAATTGTCCAGAAATAGAAAATAAAATACTGAAACAAAATCTATGTATCTAGACATTCATCTATTTGTAGATATAGGTTTGGTACCTTTTTCTGACATGTGGCTTTGTGAAACCTGCTGTATTTGAAGTATTTTGAATCTGAATTTTTCAAATGTGATTTGTCTACAGGTGGTGTTGGGGGACATACTTCCTGAAACTACCCATTGAAAGACATATATAGTAGTGTTAGACTGAATCGAACAATTCTTATATGAATTATAGGAGGTGATGGACTACGGCTGTTCGACAAATGACACTGACCTCTGGTAAAGCAGATTTATTTCTCATCATTAAAATGAAAAATGTACTAGTAATAGTGGACAATCTTTTCTTCAAAGAGATGTTTTAAGATTTTAAAGAATAAAGTTGAACTGCCTTTCTTTTCTGTTATATTGCCATTGGAAGATTATTTGCAAGTTAGACTGTATTTACCTGTAGTTTGCGTGCCATAGCTACCACCTCATGGTCTGGTGGGTTATACTTGTAGCAGTTGGAAAACATTATTCGTACATCAGCAGCAAACTCCTGGGGTTCCCGGTATTGCCTGTTCTCCAACTTGGCCTATTAAACACATAAAGGAAATTAATTATTTGACCGGCCACAAGTCCAGTCTCAGTAATATATTATGTTATACATTTGACAAACTAAATATATCTTCAACACACCTTGATGGTGCTGAGGTCCATGGGATGTTTGATGATATCATGATAATCGTGTAGTCCAAGTGCATCAACATCAACAGGTTTATAGAAAGGCCAAGCGTAAGCAGCATGTTTCTTTGACAGCATCTCCCTAACTAAATTAGCACAATATCCCAGCTGATCTTGAGGTTTGGGGCTATGACCTCCACTTGGTCCACTCAGACTGATACCCATGCCTATGTGATGCTGAGAGTCTGGGGCCTCCTTCTTCATCAGTTTTGTAGGTCTGGTACTCTCTCGTCTGGGTAGTGTCTTCCCAGATTTGGACTCTGCGGGTGAAGATTCACTGAGTTGGTCGTTTGCTGTGGGAGTTGTAGTGTCTGCTTTCCTTTTCTGGCTCTTTCTTTGCTAGATTGTGAAAAAAGCATAGAAATTGAGAGAGAGGAGGACATAAATGATTGGTGATGACAAAACATAACTATTCCCAAGTATAGTCAAAAATGGCAGAAGAGAAATACAAAAGACACCTTGAAAAACACCATTTGATATTACCTAATGTTAAGACGTTAAATAACATTTCTTTGGAAGCCATAATGAGTCAAATTTAGAAGGCAGCGATATAACATTGTTAGCATTTCCATTGGGATTTAGTATCACAGTCAATAACTGTATATTGGTAAAGACTTTCTTAGCTTGGGTCCAATAAACAAGCCATATTTATAAGCACACAACAAAATAGTTGAGAGGAAAAAGCAATCTTTTGTGAATTTTTTCAGACTTTGAATTGTGTCTGATGGGCAAATTATCAGCTGTCCTATACTGAACTTGCTTTGAGTGCAACAAATATTTCATTTACAAATAAATTGAAATTAGGGTGTGCTACATAACATTGTCTAAACAAGATCGAGACTTTTTTTTCAACTGCAGAAATACCAAAAGTAAAAATGGTGAGGTTGAGTAAATCTAACGTGGACTTTACAAAAAAAAAAAAATCTGACTGATCTAAAATGAAAGCATTTGCAAAAGATTATTTTCCATTGTCAGTCAAACTCACTTTGGTCATAGTTATAGAGTTCTGCAGCATGGGGGCAGTGCTCTGGATGGATGGCAGAGGAGGAAGGGAGGTCTGAGCAGGGGGAGGCACAGAAGTCATGATGGGAACTTGAGGAGCACAGTCTGGTTGGACCACAGAGTAGGGAGCTCCAAGCTGCGGCGCATGGCTAGGTAACGTTGGGGGTACATGGACCTGCATCAAAGGCTGGGGAGGTAGCAAAGGTGGGCCTTGCACAGGTCCTCTTGTCTGCGGTACTGCCGAGAGATTTGACAGGCCCCGTGTTTGAGGAGACATGGACATAGGATCGCTGAGGGCCCCTGGTTTCAAGTTCAAGCCTTGAAGAAAAAATACAAATGAATAGCCCATCTACACAAGTTGAAAAAATATGCTACTATCAAGGGGTAAATCACATACCTCCCTCTCGTCGGCCCCGTCCACGTCCTTTGCCTGTCATGACAACAATCTCAGTTTCTTCCTGAGGCATTTCTGTGACCTTCTGGAGGAAAACCTTCTCTAGAGCCTCAGCCATTAAGACTATGTCATCTCCAGGCTGCAGGGGGAGACAAACACTCTGAGTAAATGTGGAGGCATATAAAAGAGTCTTTTGTGATAATTAAGAATCACTCGAACAACTGGTTTACCTTGTTGTATATATAGCAGTTGGTAAACATTGTGTTGAAGTCTTGGATACATTCTTGGGCATTCCAGTAGTAACTGTTTTCAAGCCTTTTCTTGATTGTTCCCATGTCCATAGGAGTTTTGATTATCGTGTAGTAGTCCTGGAAAAGTTGCATACGAGTATGTCATCAGTCCAAGAAAGCGCTCAACTTTTTCAGTTACGATGATACCACTGTGAATGCTTTTGAGGTCCTTAAAAATAACATTAAATGTTTTAATATTGTAAATGATACTGAAAGACTAATTCTGAAGGGAAAACGAGACACAGATGTGTATGGATGCAATAAGACAGAGTTGGACGCAGCAATAAATACTTATCACCATACAAGAAATATACACCTGCAATCATGTGTGGATGCACAGAACCTGTTGGGTTATTTACATGTGATGCCTACTTTGTTTTGAAGTGTGAGGCATGACGCAGATGGGGATGAAGGTAATACTCACAGGCAGGTTAAGTTTGACTGCATCCACTGGTAGATGAAAGGGCCAGGCAAATTGGTGCTTCCAAATGGACTTCACCACGACCTTGAGCAGGTACTGAAGCTGATTGGTCTGGCGTTTTGGCCTGTCGAGGTTGATGTACTCTGGAGGTGGGGGGTTGCCATTTGACTGGGCCTGCCCCTGGCTGCTGCCACCACCCGACATCTGCGCTGCGTCCAGGCCGTCCCCCATTCTAACAGGGTTGGGCATGGGCTCGGGCCCCGGAGCGGGAGCTGGAGCAGGGGCAGGAGTAGTGGTGTTGGCAGGACACCAGCTCAGTCTTGGCCCCGACACAGACTCCACTGACAGAGCACTGCTGATCCCATCGCACTCCTCTTTGGACTCTCTTAAGAGGAAAAAAGAAAAAATCATGAGCTTCAGTCATCAAAAAAAGTAACTTAATTTTGGACATTACTAAAAATGTTTTGTTATAATCATTAACCAAAGGACATTTAAGTGATACTTTGCTTATTGTACTTACATTGCAAAAGTATACTAATAGTAACCCACCTATTTGCAGAATATGTTTTTTAGTGACCATACAAACCAGTATGCTTAAGTATGCAGAACAGTCTCAGAATGAGAGGATGTTTCTGTTAGTATTAAACAAAGACAAAAAAAATGCTGCCAACCCATTTGCCCTACTTAACTGATTAGGAAATACAATTTGACTGATACAATTCTAAAATGCATCTTCAGTCATGTCGCAAAATTAGCAACATTTACCAGTGAAGTTACATGTTGCAGCTCAAAGTCCCTCACCTCACCCTTCCCTGTCTGTTAGTGTCATCACAACTTAAAGTTTGTCTATTGTGAGATATTATAAAAACATGGGGGTCCAAAATAGCACCCTCAAAAGAGCTGACACAGCTTCTGATATAAATATAAAAGGCTCCATGTGGAGTAATGGAAAACAACAATTAAAAACAATGAGGTAATTGTACATGTATCAAGTATAATTATTTTCTGATCAATTTCTGCCCAAACCCCTTTAAGTGGTAATATGTCTGTACATCAACTATGCATCAAGAGGAACCAAGAGGCACCAAGAGGCTAGAACAGGGGTGTCAAACTCATTTTTGTTCAGGGGCCACATAGAGCACAATTTGATCTCAAGGGGGCCGGACCAGTAAAAATAGTAAAATAATAGCATAATAACCTATGAACAGCAAGAACCCCTTTGTTTTTTCTCCTTTGTTTTATATTTACTGAAGGATAATTTTACAAAACATGAAATTTCTTGAGAAATAAGTGCAATTTCAACAATATCATGCCTAAATTTACTATTTACACAGCACACTGGATCTATAAAGGCATAAACATTTAGTCACAGGTATCTGGAGCATTTGACATTACGTTTAGATCAGTGTGAAATTTTAACAAATTCATCCTGTGGGCCGATTGGACCCTCTGGCGGGCCGGTTCTGGCCCCCGGGCCGCATGTTTGACACCCCTGGGCTAGAATTATGACACGCATGTGTGTGCTTTTCCTGGCTCTTTGTCATTCTATTTTGTCTCTGGTAGCATTTGGGGATGTGGGCGGGGAAGAGTGGCGGGTGGGGGGTGTCACATCATCTGGCAGCTGAGGAACGGTGTGTACTCTCCCAGGCAGGAAGATCACATTCAAGATACACACAATGACTGTAAGACAACAAAGCCAAATAAAAAAGTAGAAATAATAGAAAAAACTAAAAAGCCAAAGGGACAATACTGTTAAGCAAAAAAATATTAAAATCTCTATTAGAAACAACCTCTAGTCTTCCACACTGAAATTCCCCACAAAACACTATTGAAGAAAAAAACAATCCACTGTACAGTATAGATCTGTGATTAATCACATTCCTGTTGAGTCATTTTCTGCAAAGAGCGAAGCAGTTTGTACACCACATGATTGGCGCATTGGCCTCCCCAAGGCATTGAAACGCAGTGGAGAATGTGACTGACCAAAACATTCAGTAATATGGCATGAAACAAAACACAAAAAGAAACAGTTTAACACTGATCATACATTGAGTTGAGCTTGAAGCTAAACTTGAAAGAGTATGACTTGAAAGATAATATCAAAATAAACACACACAAACTGTCTAAACCCAATAGACCATGGTCCACAAGGCTAATTCTTCTCAGTAAAGCAAAACTATATGTTAAGCATGTGCAGGTGACACTGCTAGAAAATAAAGCTTCTTTTTTTTTAAAGGCTTTAGAGAAACTAAACTAGTAGTTATTTTCATTAATGAACAATCTAACAATTGTCCTTGGCCTATGAAATGATAAAAAGAGGAAGGAAACTGAATGTACAGTAGTGTGAGATCTAACAGTCCACACAAATGTAATGTGCTATTAAGGGTACATATGGCTCAGTTGTGATACAATAAGGTTGTAGATCCTTAGCAATGAAACAGTCACACATTCAGAGATTTTCTTTCCTTTTCCAACTTGGGCAGCAGTCTTGTTAGCATCCCAACAATTCTGGGCTGAGCCAGGTCCGTTTTTTTTTGTTTTTTTTTTTACTAAAATGACTGACATGTTTCCTCATGTTAATGGAATATCTAAAAAATATATTTATTCGTGTGATAGACTACACACAGCATGCACAGCAAAACAGTTCTTGTTCATCATTAAAGAGATTAGGGATCATTTATGATAAGCATAAGGCAACACAAAAATAACTGACCTTGCTAAACAAGAATAACAAGTTATAATGGATGAGTTATCAGGAAGTCTGACGTGATCTGAACTTTGATCAGCTGCCCTTATTGCGAACATGACATGCTAGTTACAAACACAAATGTAAAAAGAAAAAAGGTGTTGTTTAGTCACCCATATTGTTGAACTACTGTTATATTTATCAAAATCCCAATACCCCAATATTTCGAATGTATTATGCGTAGCAGTCTCAGTAAGTGAATTGAGAATGCCCAAAGCAGGAAGCACAACACTAACCCGAATTCACCAACAGTGAAGTCTCACCGTGGCAGTGTTCTCACATGAACTCATTAGGACCTTAATCAGACACTGTACTAGGGAGCTAGCAAAGAAAATCTTTTCAGAAATTCAAGAGAAACTTCTGAGGTAATTTACATTCACACCCTCCACACAATCTGTGGAATATCTCCTGAGTTTAGTACATGTTTAACAGCAGCTTGACATCGAAGGTGAATAGCTCTCTGACCATCTCTCACTGCAAACTACCTCACAGCAAGTGGCCCAATACTGTTTTAGTAAGACCAAAGGATAAGACTGCTTCCCAACCTCAGTTTCCCCTGAGTTGAGAAATATCTTCATTCTTTTTGTTAAAAATACTACCCCCATTCTAGTAATACAAAGCCAAATGCAAATCGGTGAATTATTCCTTTAAATGAACAAAATACACATCTGGATTTCTTGGTGCCTCCTCTATACGTAAACTTGAAAACATAAGGACTATTTACAGATTAAGTAAACTATTACCTCATTGAGATGGAACATGTTCAGGTTGAAGGTGGCAGGTTTTAAGACCTCAGACACTTTATTCTAGGTCGGAACATCTCAAACATGGAGTCCTCCCCGGCAGCAGTGATGAGTTATTTCTGACTACGGTTTAAAGGGGGGGGCAATCATAAACCAGCACATCGATATCAATATGATAGGTAGGTTTTTTGTTTGCTAAACTAGATAACGGGGCACCAGTAATTCAATATTATTTTTTTAAAGTACACAACACTGAAAACCTTTAGTCTACATCGACATCAATTACAGCCTCAAGGAACATACAAATCAAGTGATGTCCTTGAAATGTGGTAGTGCATTGTGTTTTGGATTTGTTTCCATTACTCATACTACTTTTTCACCAACATTTTTTTCAAAGAAATAACTAAAATATGTAGTCTTTTTTTTAAATACAGGGATATATAATATGACATCATAAACAGATCTGGTAACAAAACTAAAAAAGTGAAGGTTAAAGTAGAAGAAAAAAGAAGTCGCAATATTCCTGATGTTGATTAGACTGTGCAGAACAGTGTAATCATACATACACACAAACACTGCCAGATGGACAATTGAAAATATTACAGCAACCGGTGCAATAACTGAGGAAAAACATAACACATGATGGTTATGTGGAACTTTTTCAGAGCGTGACACAGATATCAGCCAGTATTAAAAAAATAACTTGATAAGACACTCAAAGATGCATCACTTGGCTGAGCATGCCATGTTTTTTAAGCAGACAATGGAGAGTGAAGAGGGGAAAAACTAATGTGAAGGTTCTGGGTCATCCAGGTCAGTGCATCTTCATGAGTGTAGATATGGGCGACTCAACTTGCTTGAGTTTTGTTGAAACGTTTCACCTCTCATCTAAGACCCCATTTAGACCCTGGTATTAACATCCACCCCAACTGATCTGATTACGTCTGGACAAGCAGAGGTCTGAACAACCCTTGTGTGTCCTGAATGCATCCTCAGATCTGATCACCATCTCCTCATCTCTCTTTTTCTCTTTCTCGGTCATTTGCCACACACACCCACCTACTGATGCGCACACAGACATTGGTCATCAGACACATCGGTACAGACAGTCTCGTTGAAAGCATAGCATTGCTTTCACAAACAGACATAATGACATCAGTGCGTATTTGAATAAAAGCCTGGGGAAACCCAGATCTGATCATATGTGGTCACAGGAGATCCATCAAGGACAAATTTTGTTAAAAGGTGTGAAATGAACACTGTCCACTTATGATGGGATTATTATGGACATATGTTAACACTAGGTCTAAATGGGGCCCAAGGAACTTCTTCAGATCTGACCACCAGGGTTCACAAATACTGGGTATGCCGACTAAATTTAGTGTCAGTCATCATCTAACCGCTTTATCCTCCACCAGAGGGTCGCGGGGGGTGCTGTGCCAATCTCAGCTACATCGGGCGATAGGCGGGGTACACCCTGGACAGTTCGCCAGTCCATCGCAGGGCCACACACAACTAGAGACAAACAACCATTCACTCTCACACTCACTCCTATGGTCAATTTAGAGTGTCCAATTTACCTAATCCCCACATTGCATGTTTTTGGACTGTGGGAGGAAGCCGGAGTACCCGGAGAGAACCCACGCACACACGGGGAGAACATGCAAACTCCATGCAGAAAGGCCCTTGTTCCAACAGGGGCTCGAACCCGGGTCTTCTCGCTGCAAGGCGAGAGTGCTAACCACTACACCACCGTGTGGCCTAAATTTAGTGTGAAATACTAAATTTCACTTAATCTTTTTGAGTGTTTTTCTCAAAAACAAACAAAAGAAATACTGCATCAAGTACAAAAACTTTTAAGATTATCCCATGCACTGCATTTGATCTTAGCCAAAAAGCCAAGTAGCAATGAGAGCATGTCTGGTAATTTGGCCAGTTGCAAATAGTGTTGCTCAGTCGTTAACACATTAAAGCTCTGGCCAAAACAAGAATTTCTTTAACTGTTGCACACTTTTCCTAATTTTTCTGTTTCTTACACAGAAAAGGCCTTTGAGGAAAAAGTGAAACGTGAGACAATACATCACCTGTCATAAAACAAGAGTCACGCTCCAGCTCTTTATTCACCTTATAAAATATTATCTTCAAAGCTATGCGTTGCCATGATACATTTTTAATGGTAGCATGTCTTTAGAAACAGCTGTTGGTTTTTTTCAGTGATACCCCAACATTTGTGCAGCTGTCTTGTTGTAAAGCAACAAAACCTTGTTTGTCTTGACATGAAACGTATCACTTTATCTAAACACAGAAAAATACAGAGCAATAGTATTGTGTGAACTCATTAGACAACGGTTGGAACATGACAAACTTTTGTTTATATTTTAAAGTTAATGCACTACAGTTTTACAAAAACAAATTAAATGCAAACACTTGATTCAGATTAGAGAGAGGGACAAATATATTGGTATTATATTAATGATTTGTTTAGGATATATCACCAGTACTCATTTTTCATTTCAATGGCGCTGCAACAACTTTTTTGTCAAACCAATGATTATAATGCAGGGGTTGGTATGTGATAGCTTGGTCATTTGGGCATGGTTGATAATGTGGGTCAGTAATATTTGTTCAATTTAAAATTACAAAAGCAAAAGCGAACTGCTGCTGAGAAATTCTGACCTCCCCAAGGCAAGTTTGGCTCAAGAACCTCAAGAGTGAAGAGCATTTATCACAAGTCAATATGAGTGAAAATATGTCACGTTCGATATGATACAATCATATCACAATTAAACAGAATTGTAGTAATATGTCTTTTAAATAATTAATGTTGCAGTCAAATGTTACATTCTGTCAGTCAAGGCTGTAAGAAAAATGAGAATATGCCAGCCTTAAAGACCTACATTCAGATAGGACCAATAATGTCACATGAGACTAATCAGCCAACAGAGGCCTCCAACAGAGATCAATCAAGTGGTCCACTTCCTGCTGCTTCATGTCCTACATTACTCTAAAATCTGGAATAAGAGTTGACCTTTGCCCTGGACATACATCACTGCAGACTGCTGTGGAATGTTTTCTCAGGAGGAAGTGGCTCTGGTTACTGGGGTGGGGGAAGCACATCTCACACCAGGAAATATGTGCAGTGTCTCAAATTGGATAATTTAGTCAGTATCCTTACATACACAGAGTATAATCAAGTACACGATTCCGAAAATGTAATATAGTCCTAAATCCAATAGGGCTGTAAATATCTACCTTCCTTGTCATTGCCATATTAGCGCCTGCCCTTCCTTACACATAAAAATCATGTCATCAACTGCACTGACATGTTTTCCTTATACACTGTTTATGATGGGGGTCCAAGGCAGTGACCATCAACAGTGTGAACTATAAATTGTTTGGTTTTGACAGTTGTTTGTGAACCATAAAGTTAGTTACTGTGTACTTCATGTCACCATACTTCAGGATGAATGTCTGTATGGAAGAGTGAGCATGGGAAGTATGCATATTATTGACACAAAACCCTGATCCGGCAAGATGTTTGCATCTCTGATGAAAGAAAACTATTAATCATTCATGTATGCTGGGGTGGGGGGCGTTACTATGTGTCAGAATGATGTCCTGTTTTGCCTGAAAGCAACAGAATAAATAGTTAATGAGGCCACAGTGACATGGCCAAGAACGCCACTGTTTGCCTATTCACCAGCCTTATCACTCCTTTAACACTACTTCAGAGGGGAGATTAACTTGATGATGATCTAAAATAATCTAAGATTGGTGGGGGTGTCAAACGTAGTAACCCAATCGAAAATGATGGCTCCTCAACTACAACCCGGTATTAAGGGCCTGGGTGACATGAACTTCCATATGCTGGAAAGTCGCCCAACAATGTTTTCAATACATTTTGTGAACAATGAAAGGCCAAGCAAATGCAGGACTAGGAAATCAAATATTTGACTATCACATTTACTACTCAAAATGTATGTGTGTGCTGCTTAAATAGGTAATATATGTAAATAAAGCTAAAATACAGTACTTTTTATGAATTGTAATGATTTATTAGGCATTGCACATATGGCTCTAGTGTCTCCAGTGATCTATAAAGTAGAGGTTAAATTAAAATTATTAAAGTCAAAGTCAATAGAGTCCCCAAGTCCCTACTGACAGTCTAACAACAGTGATAAAGCCATTATCACCAGCAATATCAGTAACGGTATCAATGTGATAATCCCTCTAGGATGACTGAATGACACATTTACCCCACATTTTTCAAAATATATTGCTCTACCTCTAAAATTTGGCTTCATGAATAACAAACATCAAGTTTCTATGGTAACACTCAACATCACACTGCACTGTATTTTTTATTCTCCACGGTTCCAATTATCTCTGAGATGATCATTATGGTTGACCTATGCTATTTTATTGAGTCTTTCCACATAAGGAGAAAGTTTTTGTTTACTTCTGTGTGGGACAACTGAAAATTATGAATCACAACATTCATTGTTTACAATAATTAACTGAATGGTTGCATGTTTTAAAAGGTATGCCACTATTCAACACATGAAGTAGATTACAGGAAACTACTGGATGAGTCACACAAGAGTGAGCACACAAACTGGCTGGAAAGGTCCAACCATGAGTCAGACACTTATAACAGGAAAAGGCAAGCATCATGGTAGCTCCTTCGGGTCAACTTCCAGCTTGTTAGGATAAGCAAGCCAAGCCCTACCAGGAATCAAAAGACATTTCTGCTACTACCTCTCACAACCCCCTTCTTCCTCCAACCTATTCTCCCATACCCCCTCTCTCAACAGGAGGTAGGTTCATGGTTGCTGGCTGAAATCTGGATAACAATACTAGTCTAAAAACACGGAAGACATACTTCTTAACATTTACCACATACTAACAACCATTAGTCCAAGCTGTCTTTAATTTAGGCTTCAACTCTGGTGTTAAAACATGATAGTATTCTGTGTGTACACGATTGTAAAGATGTCACTGACACTGTTAAATATTGCAGAACTTTCCTCTACCTTACCAGATAACATTACCTTTTTACAGAGACTGAGTGTGCAATTTTTTCCAGGAGGGCATCCAGTTTTTGAAAATCCAGCAAATCGTTTGACTTGGCATGCATCTTGTAATCCATTTATGAACTCTACCAAATAGAAACTGAATCCAAAAAACAAGAATGAGGCTTGAAAGAATAACAAAGAAGTTTGTTTTTCCTTTCCTCTCATCCAAAACACAGGAGAGATTTATTCTTCATGCTCCAATATGTATACTAAAATCCCACAGAACATGGTGAGTAATCCTTAGTGTAGTCCAAACGAAGTTTGAGGATGGCTGTCCAGGAAAAGGGCCCCAGTTTGGAAACAGTTGGTCCAAGTGGGAAGGAAAGGGTTTGGAAGCCTCCAGCCAGCAGGCTGTGTTAGCTGAGTGAACCAGTCCGCTCTCTACCCCATCCCCCTCTCAGCAGTACAACAGGCCAGTTGCCACAGGCTCTTCGCTCCATTGTGTGTCTTCTCCAGGGCCTTCCCAGCTTAAATGGACACAAGCAGCAAGCAGGCAGTACACAAGGAGAGAGGTAGGTGAGAGAGGGGAGAAAGCTCCGATAAGATCCAGGCGGAGCTCTTAATTCTCCTTGCTCGCTCTCTCACCCTCTCTCTCACACAGGCAGACCAGCATGCAGTTACTCAACAGTAAAAATGGCTCTGCTGCTTCCTCATTCAGCAGAGCCTCAGCCCACACACACACCCCTCCCTCGCTTACTCCTACGTGCTTGCTCATTCCACCCCTCCCCTTTTCCCCCATCAATAGTTTGAGGTCCTTGCTCTCTCCTCTCTCTCCCTCTGTTACACCTTTAACACCCCACCCCCTTCTTCTTGTCTTCCTCTGTCCATTTCATCATACCCATCCCCCACTCTTCTCTTAAGAGTGATCTTCTACATGCTTTCTCCCACCAATTTAAGGGCTGCCTTACCTGGTTCTTATGAGGACCCACTTTTGATATAGTAGATGGACTACTACTGGTTTTATATTTTACAACTATGGAGAAATAACCATCTGATATAGAGCCATGGCTGTAAAATAAACTATGCTGTCCCAGTAACACTAGCAGCTTTAAATGATATTTATTTTTGAGCAAGATAATTTGATCAGGGAATCACCCTGATCAAATTGGCCAGGTAAACTCCTGAATAATGGAAAGTTTAACAGTCATGTTCAACGTCTTCATGTTCAACAGCTGTGAACATGAAGTTATCACAGAGAATAACCAGAAGTGTGTCAGAAAGACTTCAAAATAGAGAGATCACCCAATTTGCATTTCCTGTAGCAAAACAAACTCCAGATTTACATTTATCTGAGTACAGCATATGCTAGTGCCCTTTGTAGCATTAAGAAAATAACTGTTATCAGATAAACAATATGGTTTTGATTTAATCTGCAATATATTGCTTCCTTTGAGGTAAATTTGAAGTTGTATGACTGTAGTTACACGTACATCATTCATCCATCTTCTACCACTTTATCCTCATTAGGGTGGTGAAGGGAGCTTGAACCAACCAATCCCAGGTGACATAACTCAATCAATTCAAAAGATATGACTGTGTTATTCATCATTCAAAAAATTAAGACATTATCTGTCCAGGTTTATATCAATTGAATAAAAAAAGTGCCATAATACAGATGTGCCAGTAAATGATCGCGACACATGCAGGTAAAGGGGCAAAAGACATGCTTCTGCGTGTTTGTGAGCATATATGTGTGTGTATGTGTATGTGTATGTATATGTATATATATATATATATATATATATATATATATATATATATATATAAATAAAATGACTCCACTGATACTGTACACTTAAAAGTGACAAGACGACCAATGACTTGTCAGTTATTTTAAATGTAACATGACGAAGCCAGTACACATCAACAGTCTCAAACAATTGACATATGTCAAATCTATAGACGTCAGGTATGTGGTAAGGAGACACCAGGCACATTGTACACCAGTCTGGTCACTAGTGAGAGACGTGCACAAAATCTAATCTGTGGTCCAGCCAGACACTGATGGTGTCCTCAAAGACCAACTTCCCCGTCCACGTGCCATATGTACCATTCCCACAGACAATACAGCAGCTGCCAGAGAAACAAAGCTGTGACCGACAGCAATTCAGAGTCGGCCAAACCGATGGCCCTGCCACTGGAGGAGTGGGGGAGATGGCATTCACATTCAGACACAGAGGAGGGTGTTGGTGGTGGGGAATAATAGTATGAGGAAGGTGGAAAATACAGGAGTGTTGCATTTAGACTGGGGGTTGGGTAAGAGGAAGATGCAGTACAGAGATGAGACTGCGAGAAAGTCTGAAGGCACTTCCATTAATCATCAGAGCACTGGAGCAGTCAGAATCTACGAGAGCAGAGAAAATAGGGAAAAGGCAATTTGCCAACTTTAGGTGGGTGTAGCATGGACTACCTGTACCTTTATTTATGTGTTGTTTTTTAGTTCAGCATTAATATAATCCTTGCAGCTGACGACATGCAGCTAAACTGGCTCAGTTGCAGGACTTTTTTACATTTGTCCTTGCAAACAATCTTTATATACATTTACAGCCGACATGAAGACAAACAATTTGTGAATGAGTGCTTTGTTGCTGCTGTATCATTGCTAATAGGAGACAAAGCAAAGCCCAGCATCTACCACCAGGTGCATGACACAAAACAAATTCCTTTACATTAGAGGTTGCTGTGACATATATATCTTGAGTTTAAATGGCACCTGATAGAACAAGATTCCCTGGTATCTAGAAGTAAGCTTTATTAAACCATAAAATAATAATAATTGTGAATGTATGTTTGGGATTAAGAATTGTTAAGATTAGGAATTTGACTAGAAGGCCTGTGTCTACAAGAAGTGGGTGTTAAAAAAGAAATGAAACAAATTCTAACACCTGCTCAAGACAGTCCAGGCATCTGCTGCTACTTTAAGCCCCCTTTACACCTGGCATTAGAATGTGCTTTGTGTGATCAGGTAGCGTTTGGATAGCGCTTTGCCACATGCATTTACACCTGGTATTAACACGTGTCTCTAGTGGCTACAACAAGATTTGATCACTATTCGATCACGGCCATCCCACCTAATGTCACCTCCCCCTCTTCTTCTGCAAAGATTATGATTTTGGCACCATGTCCTGTGCACTGCCTTATCAACAACAACATTAGCCACACGTGAAGTGGATTACTCTCACTTTTAGGAGATGCATCAGAGAAGCATCAAAGAAGCATCGCAATTACACTTCTGTTCAATGTGGTCACAATACGTTTCCGATTGGATAACAATGTGTCCTTGGGTGTATTGACACCTGTATTTGCAAGTGGATTATGTTGAAATACTGAACTTAGCATATATGTGCCTTAAAAGAAATTGAGATCCATCAGACCAGACTATATTTCTTACTCAACTGTCCAGTTAGGGAGAGCAGCCTAACTTTTGTTGTGTATTCTGAGATTTATCACAATATAAAAATTAGGGTATCTTAGTTTCTGTGGTCAGCCTAGACAGGTTTGGCCTTTCTTCCCTAATTTCTCTCAACAACACATTTTGTCTGCAGAACTGCTGCTCACAATACATTTTTTCACCAGTCCAAGTAGACTTGGTGGTTGCTGTACATGAAAATTTCAGGAAATCAACTATTTCGAAAATATTCAACCAATGGCACCAAAAATCAGCCTGTACTTGGACAAATGTATGGTTTGTGCTGCTGTGACTTGATAAGTGTATGGCTAAGCAGTTTTACAGATATTTTGTACAGACTAAATGTATAGATCCCATTGCTTTATTGTTACCTGGTGCCATTTTAACATTTGCCAATTCCAACATTAAAAAGAAAATGAAAACTGTATCATTAGCTGTATATGCCCAACATGCCACTGCACAACAATGATGCTAAGATGAAATGTGGTTAAAGAAAAATCAAATATTACATGCCCTGCAAGTGTATTTACATTTGCTACGTTACTGTGGTTTTACTCCAGTTATCCAGCCAATAATTAAAAAGTGATAAATGATGCAAATTAATTAACATACACTATTATAGATTTTGCTTGATTGCGTGTTTGTTACCGGACCAAACTACTTTTCATTCAGAGGTCACTTATAACTAGGCCAAGGATGGTGTTGCCATGGCAACTAAACCAGAGAGAACAGAACCAAAAAAGGATTAAGAAAAAAACTCACCACAGAATAACATCAGGAACAAGGAAAGTATTCTCTCACAGTATTCTCAACACATGACTAGTTACCAAAGTCACAGCCATACCTAATTTAGATTCAGTGTTCAATGCTGGCAGGTAACTTCTTATTCTGATAAAATATCTATGACTAACAAGAATGCAGGTGCATTTAGCGGTACCCATCATGTAAAAGAAAAATAATGTGAGCTTGTAAATGAAGCAGCAGAAATGCAAAAGTACACATACAAAAGTATCAAGTATCACTACATAGTGCTTTTCTGAATTATAAAATTACATACAGTAGATCATCTGTATGCATGGCTTTCTGTTACCTAAAATGTTACCACAAAATGATGGAGCACTTCAGTTTCACCTGGAAAATGAATTTATATAAAGACATGCGTAAACAATAACGCTACACCTGGAGGTTAAACCTATTCAAATAAACACAGCGGCAAAGTAGTTAGAGTCAGTCAGTAGTGTCTGTTCATGTTGGTACACATGAGCATTCAGCTGTTATAGCGATGGCACTGACGATAACAACTTGTATAATTGAGGGGTTCTCTTCAAAGGAAAGTGGCAGGGACTAAGTGACGGGCCTTTATGCATGAGTAACCTATTTGAACACACCACCGGATGGATGCCACAGCTTTGTGTCTGTGACTTTCAGCCATATTAATCACACAAACACGACCCAAACACATCTGACTACGACAAGGACCACTACCAGATGTGGTGAATAAAACGATACATTACTAAGTATTGACTGCTGGCGTGCAACTATCGTCGAGGAGCCAAGATCCTAACGTTAGGCCACAGGGCATAGATTATTGCCTGGGTTTCGCAATGGACGCCCGTGTAGTGCAAGGAAGAACTGCAAGCATAATAATGAGAGTATGGGTATCCTGTTTCCAAGAACATGGCAACAAGTTCTGAAAATTGAATATCAGAATTCTATTGTTTTATTATTTCCTTCTCCATTGACTGCATTCTCAAATAATAGCCCCAGACTGAGTGTGCGCCATCATCACCGTGACGGCGTCACCGTCTCCCACAACACAAGACAGTCGACGAGCAAACTAGCATTAGATGCCCAACACAGGGGTCGTAACAAAGTTTATTTAGCTGCTCTTGTCGTAATTATGGCCAGCGATAGGTGAGACAGACGAGGGAAGTCAGACAAACACACAATGGAGGTGCGGTTATTGTGTCTTTTAATAGACAACTGCCAACTAGCTTTAGCTAGCAAGCTAGCTAGCCAGAACAGGCCGCCGTGCAAGTGGACGGTCTCAGTGGGCGCCGGACATCGGCGCTTTAAATCCTTAGCGATACTGATACCGTGTTTCTTGCTGTCTAGGCTTACTGTGACAACGAGACTGACAGAATAATGCTTGAAACAACGGCGTTTACCTGGGTTTATCAGGTTGCCAGGGCGCGCGGGATCTTTCTCTCCGAGGATCCTGAACACCTCTCGTTGTCAATGACGTCACGCGTAGTTCTTTCGTGAGGACGTAAAGAACGCGTCACGACGACCGCAAAAGCAGCAACGGAGACCAGAGATATTTCATTATATACTTCATTTATCTACAGACTCAATGTTCATATATCATATATGTATATGAATTTATATATATATATATGTATATATATATATGTATATGTACATATATATACATATATATATAAATCACACACACAAGTATTATACAAATACACACATACATACATATCATGTCTGTCCAAACGAATTAAAATACATACAATTGTTGTTTGTTCCAGTATTTCCAACAAATGGAGTATCGCGTCAAACACATTAGCAATTTGAGAGTTAGTAGACTGCATTGTCCAACCCTATTTTCCAAATATGTAGTATTGTTCGCATTTGTTTGTTTTATTTTAATTTAATCTTGGTTACTTTTGGATTTTAATTAGGGTTAGTCTGTTAATAGAAATTACCAGCAAAGTAAAATAGCAAAGTAGTAGCAAAACCTGACTAAATATCTCGGCACATATAAGGATATAAGGATAAAGCAAAGTTAGATGATATGTGTATACAAATAAAAATTGCAATGTGGACAAGCGGCAGAACAAACTTATACTTCAGTCAAATCAGCTTCTATTGTTATGTCATTCATGTAAACTAACAAGACACAGCCACTTTACATGCTATATTCAGCTCACTTCAGACAATACATAAGATTCCATATACTGTATACTGTATATACATACATATATGTATGTATATATACTTTACATATTGTATGTTATTATGAACTATTAAAAGAAGGCATCTGTACCAATGTCTCCAAGGCTGCAACTGATAACAAACAGTAGAATGTGATGTTGGACAGAACCAAAGTGATGTCATAAACTGATGCATCAAGTTTGCAGACAAATTTTAAAACATAATTCCTTAAAACAGCTTGAAGAGCATTGACTCACACTGACACAGTGCACTGGCACTGCACCATCTGGCTTCCTAAGTAAGATTCTCAGAACATCATTATGTGCCAGATAATGATGTAGTTCCTGTAGTGTTTAGTTGGATACCTTCTGCATCATCTTTGTTCATTCATCCAAGTGCACAAGGGAATAAACCCATCGGGAAGTCTGTGTTATCTTTTTTCAAACAGGAACATAGGGTACATCATCTTCAGACCACTCTCCCTGTCCTGGGTGACCGTGCCGCATTCCAAATGTTTTGGATCTGGACCTTAATCCCCCAGGAGTACTGGATGGGGACCATCTGTGTCTGTCTCTCACTTTGTATGGACTACACTAGATGTGTGAATGTTGTGCTTGGATTGGGCCTCTTGCATATTTGTGCAGTCTGTCATCTTTCCTGGTCTTCAGTGGTTAAGACCGGTACTCTGTGTGTGAAAGACATCATATCCTTGAATTAGTTATATTTGCACACACACCAATTAGTGATAGTGAATTTGACTTCAGCATTTAACTCATCCTTATTACACACAAGCGGGAGGCAGAAGCAGTGGGCCCTGGATTGGGTGCCTTGCTCAGGGGCACCCCAGTCCTTGGCCCTTAACCAGTGACCTTCCAATTATGTGCCCAGTTCCTTACCTCTTGGCCATGGCTAACCCGTTGTTTGCCTCTTCTTTGTATTCTAGAGGAAGGGAGGGGGGATTCCTTGTCTATGCAAAGATAGAATCACAAAGCCCATTGGGGCAAAGTGATTTGTGATGCTGATCCATAGTTAGATAAAAATAAATAACAATGATAATATAATAACTAAATGATTGATGATACATTTTCTCTTTTCTGTTTCATATTAGATGTAATTTGATTCCTCTAAAGAGTGAAGAAAAACAAAGCAAAAAGCAGATTTACACAATACTTAAAATTTAGAAAATAGGATTGGACAGTGCACTCTATTAGCTCCAAGATTGGCTGCTTTTTTCCAGTTACCAATAGAAAAATATTACTTTAAAATGCACAGGGAATGACAAAACTGTGGTTTACGACGCCCCCCAGTGGACTACCACTGCTCCACATGTCTTTTCCCTACCACAGAGGGAATAGCGGAACTCAGAGCGGAACTGAGTTTGACTATGTTTCCAGTTTCCTCCCGGAGCGGTCTGTTACACACCTTAACGTTTGATAACAACAGAGTCAAACATAACTGCTATACATGTTTATATCTTAAGCTTTTGATGACATTTTTTGTCTACTGGTACTTTATTTTGAATGATATCGCCAAAAGTGGTAGTATTCGTATTATCGCTACATTGAACCACTTTCACCCATTATAGTGCAGGTCCTGCGGTAGCCACTAGAGGGCAATTCAGCGGGCATAACCTGCGCTAGACTGAGGCAGTCTCAAGAGTGTTAACTGCCCTCCAGTGGCCACAATTAGGAATTACACTACATTAAATTGGGTCAAACTAACGTAAACAGAGAACGAATGGCGTACAAGCATTTCCGGTATGAATTTTCAAAATAAATGAATCCTAAATAACTAGACACGTAACCTATCGCCCAAATTCATAATAAAAAATATTCATAAATCAGAGTGTGTGACACTGGAACAGAGATTTTATACAAGGCGCTAAAGAAATCTGACTGACACTTTGATAATGGTTCCAGTTTCCTCGAGTCAAACATAACTGTTATACGTGTTTATATATTAAGGTTTTGATTATTTTTTTGTGGTTGCTGGTACTTTATTTTAAATGTTATCGCCAAAAGTGGTAGTATTCGTATTATCTCTACATTAAACCACTTTCACCTGTAATAGTGCAGGTCCTGCGGTGGCCACTAGAGGGCAATTCAGCGGCCATAACCTGCGCTAGACTGAGGCAGTCTCAAGAGCGTTAACTGCCCTCCAGTGGCCACAATTAGGAATTACACTACATTATATTGAGTCAAACTAGCGTAAACGTAGAATGAATGGCGTACTACCATTTCTGGTATGCATTTTCAAAATAAGGGAATCCCAAATAACTCGAACGGTAACCTAGCTCCAAAATTGATAATAAAGTATTCAGAAATCGGAGCGTGTGACACCTGTGGACACACATGTTCTACCTACCGCTAAACAAATCTGATTTTACTGACACTTTGATTGCAATTCTACTACGGTTATTCTAGTTCCGTTTGAACTGACTCAATCTCACCACCTCTGCTAAGAGTAGCTCAGAGTTGAAGGAGAGCCACCAAAGTAAACATCCTATCTCACGGAGTGGTGTTTGATTTTTTCCGATATTTCAGTCTGTACGTGGAGGCATCACCGCGACCGAGTCCAGCTGATGTGAGTGAAAATAATTCACGTCCACCTGAAGGAAGCGACAGACAGACACACACACAGAAAGACAGCGAGGGACACCGGTTTTTACGTCGGATCTGTCTGAATGGAGGAGTGTCTGAAACATGAGTAAGTTTTAAGCAGTTTTATACTAAACTTTCGTTCAGGTTTTCTGTTTATCGGACATGTAGGCTACTTGTTGCACACTATCTCACAGTAAAATAATAAAAAGTTATTGACATATTTCTTTCGTTTGGGGATAAGGCTTTGGTTAGGTTGCTGTTCATTTGAAATGAAGACGGTGCTCGGGACCAGTAGCCCTCATTGAGACTAAAACCGGGTCCTAATGAGGCCGAACCTAATTTCTGAGAAACTACTTCGTGGTGAGATTAAGATTAGGGTTAGTGTGTGCGTTTGTGTGTGTCAGAGAGAGAGAGAGAGAGAGAAACTTTGTTTTTACTTTGTTTCGCTGTAAACATTACAAACAACAGGAGTAGTTGAACAAAACTATTTTGAAGACATCACCACTGGTCTCGGGACACTGATGACATTTCTTTCTTTTGACGTTTAAATACAAGTTAACATAATTAACTATAATCATATAATCACAACTACAGCTGTAATTCATAGAACTTACTGAATGTATCTTCTTCTCTGTTGCTGAGGGTCATCTGTTCAGTGTCCTGATCACACTTATGTTGAATTTTGCCAGTTATGTGTAAACAGTGAAATCCAAAGATTAGTATAGTATAGTAGGGTCACTTTAAAATGTTTCTTTACAATGTAGAGCACTTTGAGCCTAAGGACATTTAATACTTTTGTCCTACATTGCTTTTATTGCATCTCATTTGTTAAGACATTATATTTCTATGCGTCGATGCTGCTGTTGTGTTGCCTGTTGTTGGGTAAATGTGATTGACATTTTGTGTCTGCAGCCACGACCATGGAGAGCAGTATGTCCAACACCTGCTACTACAACCAAAATGTCACCTTTTTCTACAACTGGGTCGGTAAGAGGATCAGTGTGGTGTGGACGACTCGGGACTTTGTGGTGATCGGACTGGGCTTGACTGTGTGTTTCATCGTAGTCCTGGCCAACCTGATGGTGATGGTGGCTATCTTCATGAACCGCCGCTTTCACTTCCCCATTTACTATCTCCTGGGCAACATGGCTGCAGCAGACCTATTTGCCGGCATTGCCTATGTCAACCTGATGTTGAACACAGGCCCATGGACCAGCACGCTCACAAAGGAGCAGTGGTACATCCGAGGAGCCCTGATTGACATAAGCCTGACTGCCTCTGTGGCCAACCTGTTAGCTGTGGCTGTGGAGCGCCACCAGACCATTTTCACCATGCAGCTGCACAGCAAAATGAGCAAGCGCCGGGTGGTGGTGCTGATAGTTTGCATTTGGGCTGTGGGCATCATCATGGGCCTGGTGCCGTCCATGCTTTGGAACTGTGAGTGTCATCTGGAGGACTGCTCCACTGTCGCTCCACTTTACAGCCGGCGCTTCCTGATCTTCTGGGCAGTTCTGAACTTGCTCACGTTCCTCATCATGGTGGCCATGTATGCGCGTATCTTCATCTATGTCAGATACCAGACTCGGTACACTTCGCAGCACACTTCAGAGCACAGCCAAACTGTAATCAAGCTGATGAAGACTATCTCCATGGTTCTGGGTGAGAAGTCCACAACCCACACACTCCATAAACACATTTACCACAGGCTACAGCTTTCAGTTTCAATACACATATAATAATAATAAATCTTTTGTCTGATGTCTGGACATAATGTGTTGTAATCCAGAGACTTCAGGTTGTTTTCTCTGTACTTAGAGCCTCCCTCTTCCTCTACAAACCTGTTTTACAGCTTCAGTGTCAGCCTTGAAACTAAAATACCTGCATTGAGCAGGTATTTTAGCAGGAGGAATTGCCAGTGAAATGGAAATCACAGTTGTCCTCAAAATCCCCTCCCTTGATTGCGCAAGCGACTCATCTCCAGTTGATTTTTGAGTTTCATTTGCACATTATTAAACAGATTTAACTGTCAGTGTAATTGTCAGACATGCACTAAACTCCAGAGATCCTCCTGAGAGTTAACAGGGAGTCTTACATGCCAACACAAATGCCCACTGAAGTTGTGTCGGAGATTCTCCGGCCAGATTGCTTGTAAGATCTCATGTTAATGTTCAAGTGAGCGCAAACTCTGGGGCAGCAAGTGTTCTGCCTCCTGCATGGTCAATCCAGGCGATACCCCTCATTTCATCTAAATAATACAACTCCTGTGTTTGTCATCTACGAACAGTAAACTCTGGCTGATAAAACCAAATCTCAGAACATTACCCATGTCAAAAAACAAAAACATTTCTTTGCACCATAGGAAGTTTGGTGCATCCAGACCTGGAAAGGACCCGTTTGTAGAGCAGATGTAGTGGAATACCCATTAGGCCCTGAGCCGTCAGCCTACTAATGTAGTTTTGAGGCTGTAATTAAAGCACAGCAGCGTGTTGCTCCACTTTACCTTTAACCTTGATATTAAATAATCAACTCATCATCATTAAAACGTGGACACTGGTGTCATATTATTTATTTATATATATATATATATATATATGTATATTATTATTATTGCTGTCGACTCTTCCCGCATCATTAACAGCCCTCATCTCTGCAGGTGCCTTTGTAATCTGCTGGACTCCCGGCCTCATGACTCTCTTACTGGACGGGCTTCTAGGTAAAGACAGCCACGCCAACGACTACGAGAAGTTCTGTTTGGTGATAGCGGAATGCAACTCTCTGGTCAATCCCATCATCTACTCCCTGCGGGACGAGGAGATGCGTCAGACGTTTAAGCAGATCCTGTGCTGCCTGTGTTGGAGAGGAGGTGATGGGCAGAGGGAGCCTTCACCTCTTGAGATCGACTCGGCATTACCTGAGGTATCTTTAGTTGGGGCTGATACAGGTTATTGGCCACACAGTCCAAGGTGGAGAACATGAAATCTACACATTACACAAACAAAATTTACACTTCAACACTTTAATTCCGGCTTGTTTAAAATTTTTCATCGAGAACCTGTGGCTTAGATGAACAGTAAAAGATTTAGATTTTGCCCCTCAGTGAGTCATGCAGATTTTCACTTACAGCTCAAATGCACATACTGATTACTAATCTAACGTCTGGCTTGAAGCAAGAAAATGTTTGAGGATCCTCTTGACTTTTTTTGGTTTCACTTAATTCATTCGGTAGTGAAGATTATATTTCTTTCCTTTTTTTTTTTAAATCTAGAGGAAATTGAAATGCATTTATTTATTAAATCTTTTTTTAAATAGTATTGGAAATGTGCACTCAGTAAATTATTTATTTTATTGCCCATAGGAAGCTCTTGGCTGTGCCCAGAAGTCAGAAGATCAGGCCTTGTGTGCACTTCAAGACACAAACAAAGATGGCGGTTGGACAATGCCAGGTGTGTGACAGCTCTAGGCCCACATAGAAAATAACAAAATGATTTTACGGTCATCTAAACAAGATATATTGTGTAAAATTGATTGAAACTGACAAACTACCTCCTGCATTTGTAAATCTACCTAAAATATGTATAAAGACGCATTCACTACTAACCTGAAAAGGCTTTAATCAATGCTGCACAGTGTTTTCATTCCTTAAGTTTCCATGATGCTGACACATTCACATCATCAAATGGTGCCATCTCTCCTTTTATTACATTTGACTATCACAAGAGCATTTGTGACAAATTATAAAATGAAAAACTCCTAAAATCTGAAATCAAATACTGAAGGGAGAAAAAAAAAAATCACACTAAATCATTTTATTAATTTTCTAATAAGAACACTACAATTTGTCATATTCTTCCTTTTGTTTTACTCTTTCTAGAACAATTCTAAAGTTGAGGTATAAAAGGAGTTCATACAGACTCACAGGTCTGAAAACAGTGGGGGTTATATACAAGAGAAATGGAAAGACAGAGGTAGAGAGAGGGGTAAATACAAGGGAAAGACGGGAGATACAAATATACTAATAAAACAAAGAAATCAAAAAGGTTTAACGTGACGTTTGGTGCTGTGGAAGTTATTTAGTCACTGACTGACTCCAAACACTTGAGTAGTTAAAATTAAGATCTGTATGATGTTTTTCTTGTTGTCTGTATTTTCAAGGTGAGTAACTACAGGAAGAGAGCTCAATGACTGGGGCAGAGTGCAGACCATGCACTTCAATGTCAGAGTCTCGAATCTTTTCCTGTTTCAGAATGTAACAAAAAATTAAACCGTTTAACCGCAATTTTGTCTGTGACAAATGTTAACATCTTATATAACTGGGTTTTCTTTTATAATTGTTCCAAATTCTGATGGGTTATTTAAATTTAGGATTATCATGAGGCACAATAATAGGTAAATATTTGACTCTATAACCAGGGGAGTATGGAAAACCTTCCTCTGGAGAGGGTGTCCAGGGAATAACCTGGCAAAATACCCCAAGTATTGTCCATTGCAGAAGCATAATCAATAGTTATCTTTCCACAGCATCAAGCATTACACCTGTAAACCTCGACATTGCCACTCGGTTATGTAACAAAAGACCTAAATAATATTCAAAGTTGATACAGAGTAATGTGAATCCGTGACACAAAGGCCAAACAAAAGGATATAAAAGGGAAAAAAAAATACTGAAACATTACACAAACTGTACAGTGACATCCATTACAACAGGTAGAAAAAGGAGGAGAGGGAGGGGCATGACAATTTGGTGTGGCGATAACCATAAGATTTTCATAAGATACAGTCGTATGAACTGCGATGAGTAACAAAAGCATGTAATTAAATGTGGGATATCAACTTGTGACCAGCTCATAAGCTCAAGTTTTGTTCTGTAACATGTTTCAACAAAGTCTGACACTTAAATATTCATAAGGCTTTACCTTACTGTCAAAATGCTTTGTTATTCACATAACATTTAATGTATAAAACAGTTCCAAAAAAAGAAAATCCCCAAAAATGCTGCAGGTATGTCTTTTACATGTTTTACTACACCCAGTGCTGCCTCTGTTTTGGTAACAGAGGAGAGAGAGAGAGAGAGAGAGAGATAAGCCCTTGCCCAATTGGCCATAGAACTACAAAACAAAGTGAAAAAAAATAGTTGTGGTTTTACCAGAAGATATTAAAAGATTGGTAAAGTGGAGAAGATACTTTCTATGTTCACAATCAAATTATACGTCTAATATGACAGATCTCAGTGCACCCACCCTCCCATGAAGACCCACAACAAAAACCCCAAAAAATCAAATCAACTCGAGGCATGACAACACCACACAGAGAGACACAGATACAAATATAATTCCCTCCTCGCCTCGAACTGCAAAGGTGGCTGTGCACCATCTTTAGAGAGAGAGACAGAGTAGCATTATTACATTGCTGAACGTGGTATTTTTGGTTTTGGTACAACAGAAGGTTGTAGTGTGTTACCTCGGGCTGGGCTCAAGAGCGAAAATGTTTCAAGATGGGGAGTAGATGTCAGTTGAACCCCCCACCTGGTGTGTCAGTGGCTGGTGGAAGCACCCAGTTTATATAATGCTTACAAAGGTCAGAGGGCACCAGCCAGTTAAAAAAAAGAAAAAGAAAATCCTAAGAAGACTGTACACACGCCCACACAGAGACACACACATCATAGCAATACATGATGCACTTTTCCTTTTTGGTCTGACTGTAATAATTATACCCTTTATTTTTTGTTAATAAAAACGAAGCTAAAAACTTGGAAGGTTAAATGAAAACAATATCACGCCTAGAAGTCCTACATGCATGGAAGACAGTCACATTTCTAAATTCATGTCACGTTTGTCCCAATAACACATCAATGCCCCACAATCTTTCCACCCTTCACCTAACGTCATTTAGATGCTTTATTGAGCTCATTTTTGGTGGTGGCTGGTGCATTCTTGGTGAAACAGCATTAGAAAATAGCCTACAATCAAATAAACTAGTGGACAGAAAGCAAGAAGTAAAGTCTACAAGCCATCTACCAACACCCTCTATTGGTTAGCAACAAAAAGGGCTATTAGTTACATCCACTCAACCAAAGGTATTCTCCTCTTTTTGCCCTTTCATCCTCCTTTCGCCAGCCCTATTATCACCTGTCCTGCCTGGTTTAGAACAGTGATCCCCTTTACTACCATTTTACAGGTAGCTACACCCATAACAAGGATGCTAACTTTTGTGCTTGACACATTTCTTTTTTATGTCAGCTCACTATGAAAACGACTGAAAAGTTGTAGGGTGTGGGTTATGGGGGTGCATGCACCTTTGCACATGTATCAATTACTCACTTTGAAATCTCCAACAGAATGAATTATCAACCTATAAGGACAGGAAGATACAACAGCGTCTTGTGTCAAGTTGGCAGAGGGTGATCTCGGAGGAACAGATGTGTTGACAACTACTGGGGCAGCACTTTGGTACGAGCGAGGTGAGCAGAGCTCCCTGGTGATCTGTATCAACAGATTGGCTGCAAATGCCAAGGCTTCAAGAGATACAGGCAATCACACACAGTTTTCCAAAGCAAAGGATCAAGTGCAGAGGTCAACAGCACATGGACAAGCTGTGTGAGTACTGTGTGAAGTTAACGTGCATATACACATAATGTACAGACATCATGATCATCTACACAGCTGGGTCAGTGGTTTTCAAAAAGTCCTTGATAGTAAAGATGTTTTCTATGTCTCAGTAAGACTCCATCCGTCTTTCACTAAGCGACACGGAGCTCGAAGCATTGAAATGGAGCTGTATGGTGGAGGGAGAATTCCTCCCATCTGTTCACTGTCCTGTGTTCCAGCACAGTGTGTGTTCATGAATTGAAATCACAGCCCTATGTGGCTGTTAAATTGAGAGGCAATGGAATATTGAAGAATGGGGACAGAAGATGTTAGTCAGAGCAGACCACAGTGGGAATGATGTGATGGCAGGTAGAGCCACTGGATCAATTGGAGGTGTCGGAGTGGACGCTGCCAGGAGGACCAGGAGGGGAAGTGACCGAGGGGGGGTTGTTGGTGTCCTGCCAGCTGTTAGCCTGCAAAGTGAAAAGGAGTAGGCATAAAGATGACATGTTACGATGAATAGTTAAAATACACTGGTTTTGTGCTTCCTAGCTAAATGTAGAGAGGAAATTAATAGCATTTTGTCTGCAAAAAGTAAGCTAAGAACTACCAATCTGGTATTCATCATCTAAGAGGCAAGGCAGTTATTCTTTTAGTTTCATGATGTGTATAAATCAACAACTCGGACTAAATTAGGTAGATCTAATTTGGTAGATCTGTAGAGCATTTCAAAGAAGTCAACTGTCAAAACAGGTTAACAAAAATAGATTTTCAAAAAGTCATGTTTTAATCATGTACCATCAACTTTTAAGTCAGGAAGAGCTGGGTTTTCCCATTTGGTGTCCAGTAACTACAGTGAAAAAAACCAGCAGTCACCTAGATCTTGTAAGGTTATCATCGACTACAATTCCATGATGTCAGTGCAAGATCTGGTTCATGTCAAACAAACCCATCACTAGCCTCAAGTAATGAATTCCTGGTGGTGAAATAACTTTTTCCCAACAAGAAGCCACTGTTGGTTTATCATCACAGTCCAGGAAGCATTCATTTTGCAATTTTAAACATGTCACGTTCAAAATGTGTAATCAAATGAAAGCACATTCTAGCTTACTACTCCGTACATTGCTTCAACAGATAGGATCTGGGTCACATTAAAAGATTTGTAAGCACATGTCTATGTCTACAAAGGTTCCTAAATAACAGAAAATGTGTAAAGACAGAGCATGCAGTAAATACTACTCATCAGCTAAACCACAAAAACTGACTTAAAGTAGAACTCACATCCAGGCCATGAGGGGTGTAGAGGCCACTACCCGACAGCTCCTCATAGCCGCCCGTCAGGTGTGTAGCACGGTGCAGGGTATCCACCTGTCACCAGATAAAACAGCCGCAATTGTCAATACAACGCCAGACAACTAAAACCCTTCAGCATCCAGTTGCTGTTTTTCTAAATGGACAGAGTAGTGATGGCATCCACAAATCTTTTCTGCTCAAGTACTCCCTCATGTAGTTAGTTGAGTCAAACATTATTACCATCTAATCAAATTCACGATTAAACTACTCTGGCTCTAAATTAAATTAAAGCCATAAACAGGTCGTGTTACATTTCTGCATTACATAATTCTTAACAGCAGAAATCTGTGGATACCTCCACAACAAAGAAATGGCATATTATGTTGAGATACTGTAACAACAACTACAAAAAAAGTTCAGTTTGAAGAAATGTCCCAATCTACACAGGTGAAGGGGTGAAAAGGTGTATGGGATTAAGGAAAGTTTGGAAAGGCAGGAAAAAAAATGACACATCAAGCCTGAAGGGTTCAGAGTGCATGGTGACAAATTGATAATTTACCAGGCGGTTCTTTGCCCTGATTTGTGTAAATATTCCACACAGCTCTATATGACCAATCACACGAGTATGGAGTCCTGATACTCAAAACCTGGTCAAGGGGTTCTGTAATGAAGCTGACTGTGCTCGCTTTAAAGTGTATTGTTAGTTTTAAACAAATTTACATTTATTATTCAGGCCTCAATGTACAGCACACACAGGGGGCAGTTTGTGTGTGCACTTGTGTTGGGGGATGGGATTCATTGGGTCAAAGGATGAGTCAGGATGGGACACAGGGAGGAGTTGAGGTTTAAAAGGATCTATGCAGTGGGTGGGTATCCAAGGATTCTGGGTGGCTAGGTTAACAGCATTGAGGTCAAATCTGCAGCTGTCCTCAGTGCATACCTGCTGCTGTAGAGAGGGGGCGATGTTGAGACCCTCCCCGTTGAGTGAATGCAGGCTGAGGTAGGTGTCGCCTGTTTGAGACAAACTGTATGACCCTGGTGACCCTGTAGGTAATATATATACATATATATATATATATATATATATATATATATATATATATATATATATGTATATAGTATATAGTATATAGCCAATATCCATTCAGCCCCATCCCAGT
This sequence comes from Solea senegalensis, assembly GCF_019176455.1. Classification (NCBI taxonomy): domain Eukaryota; kingdom Metazoa; phylum Chordata; class Actinopteri; order Pleuronectiformes; family Soleidae; genus Solea; species Solea senegalensis. The sequence goes on along the minus strand of NW_025320924.1, from coordinate 45,161 downwards.
GCCTTGGGTTCAAAAGGTCACCACTGTTCATGGACATTGACTAGTAGCACAAAATTAAAAATCATCTTAAATGCAAGGGTCGTCTCACTCAGCTGGTTTAATTTTAGTTTTACAACAGCATAGATTCTGAGCTGGACTCCAACTGTGTGTACCAGTTTGAAATAAACTTTAACTTTAAGTGTTTTTACTGTGGATAATTCCTGGGAAAACTTCCTTGACAGTGAAGTAATCCTATCTGTCTCAACTGAGAGCATAGGTGGGGGAGATTTGTATTCTGATTTTAGGTTTGGTGTCATGTAAAGTCTTCAACAACCTGGCTATCCAAAAAGTGCCCCAGAGTGTTTTTATTACACTAGAAACAAGTCATCTAAAAAACAAAATATAGCAAAATGAAAATGTCAGCAGTTTCACAGTACACCAGCGAGAGAGAGGTGAGTGGCAGAGTTGTGTATGTGTCGGTGAACATAACTACACACATTCTTCATGCTTTAACATGTATTTTCTGCTAAGGTGGTGAAGTAAATCGCTCATTGCTGCAAGTGCTACCACAGTTACTTCTTCAGTTAAGCCCTTAGCATGTGTGGTGCAACAGTGAAAGAGTCCCCCCTCAAACAGAGTTTTGCTGCACCACGTTCCGGTTTTCTTGCAGCATATGAAATACTGGTTTTCTGCACTACTTTGAAAGAATAAGAAAAACACCTGCTTATTCACATAATTCTGTGGGAAAACAATCCTTGTTGATAGCAGAGAGAGAAGAATAGCCTAATCTGAGGAATCTTGACTTTTGCTGAAAAACGGTTACTAAGCAATACCATGGTGTTCCTGATACAGTGCTTAGTGAGTGTTTGCCGCTAGAATGTGGAAGTGGGTGCTTAACAGTTGGCTTGCCGAAGCTCTACTGGATGAGTAATGACTGTGTCTAGCTTTCTGATTGTTTTCAGTTATATAATATATTTTGTTGGTTCAAGATTTACCAATGAGTTCATGCAGAATAAATAGGATAATTCAAGGCACTATAGCAGCTACCTAAAAGCATATCTGCAGTGCAGGTTATCATTTTGACAATATGTCATCCATTGATACAGTAATTGTGAACAGGTTCAATTGTATATTCAAACAAGGTGTACAGGAAATTAAATAGGGCTTGTGAGAAGATGAAATTCATTACCTGAGTTGGGCGTGGCTGGAGAGTTAGCCTGGCTAGCCTGTGCCGACACATTGGCAGCATCCACCGCTGTTTTAACTGCGTAGAGGTTTGCCTCCTCCTGGAACTTACCAATGTTCTTCTTGTAACGTATTCTCTTGTTGCCAAACCAGTTAGAGACCTGAAGGACAAATGGATGTCAGAAAATCCAAAGGTGTTTGCTTGGCACTCATCAAAACTGTTACAGCATCATTCTTATAGCTCACTCAGTTAAAATATGTTCAATACATTTTGCTTGTTTAATGGTTTCCAGTTCTAATAGTGTTTGAACAAGTTACCTGAGACACAGTGATCCCACATTTTTTGGCCAGTTCCTCCTTGGCTTCCTCACTAGGGTAAGGGTTAGACAGGTGGGAGTAGAAATACTCATTCAGCACCTCTGTAGCTTGCTTGTTGAAATTGCGCCTCTTGCGTCTGACACAGAGAAAAGAGGTATTGACTTAAGTGTTTGACACAACAAAGTCCATGCTCAGATCACTTCAGCTGTCAAAAAAACAACAGGCCACACACAGGGACACTCACACAGTTTAAAGAGCTTGTCATGTTAAGACAGTGCACAGACTGCCTTCTAGTCCATAGCTAATGACAAAAGACATCATATCTGGTTAGGTCCTGGTTAGCATTAGTGGTCAGGTATGAGTAGGACAGCTTATACCAAATCCTGCCTCATATTAACCACTACCAATTCATGCTTTTTCATAACATAACCTCAATTCACACATGACCCCCAAGATATAACAGAAACACATACACACACACATTACACCAGCTAGACAAACACAGACAGACCTGGCGTCAAGGAAGCGTGAGCGCAGGATCATGACAGCCTCACAGGTGCTCTGTTTGAGCTGCATCTGAATTGAGCTGAACTTGCGGTGGATGATGGCCACCATGCGCTCAATCTCCTTTGGAGAGATGGGCCGTGTGCGCGACTGCTCTCTCAGCAGGTTCATTACATGGTTGGTGAACTCACTGCAGGCCTGGACCGAGGAAAGAGTGAGAGAGAGAGAATCCTACTGTAAAAATATAGTCCAAGCAGATACTATCCAGTAGACTGACTTGGGATGACATGTAGGCCTTGGCTTTCTGAAGAAAACATAGACTAATGTCACAATATGATAGTCAATAGTGAAACAACACAAAAGTGCAAGACTTTGACTGAACATCGTCTTTATATTTGTTAGACCAAATTAATGAATTAATGATGTAAAGGGTTTCATGCTGGTAGTTAAACTTCAAGGACCTAGAGAAAACAAGAATGCACAAAAGCACCTTGTATAGTCTTTGTTTGAATGGTACCTGCCTGAGGTTGTGTGTTTGGAAAGCTCTCCTTAACTTTAAATTCCACACCACAGTAGCTGATAATGTTGATGCATCAAATACATGGAAAACAATTGTTGCAGTTACAGTTGTTTTTATTCCCCTGTATTTAGTACAAATTTACCACAATATTTAACCCAGGGGAATGTTGTTGCTGACTTTGCCTGGGTGACTTTTGTTAATGTAATTATAACTCATATAATATAACTATAATGCTAATATTCATGGAAAACAGTACATGTTCAAACAGGTCTGCTTGGCACACACCTGCTCATACTTCTCCAGCTCAGAATGATATATCTGGCGAATCTGAGCAAGCTTGGCTCTGTAGTCAGAGTGTTCTATGCTGCTGTCGGTGGGTGAGCCCCCTGCTGCTGCTGCAGCTGCGGCCGCTGCAGCCGATCCTCCTCCCTTCTCTGGTCCTGACACACCTTCTGCTAACAGCATGTTGTCCAACCTCATGATCTGGGGATCTGGTGGGTCCTCCTCCTGCACACCTCGTATACTCAGCACTGAAAAGGAGATAAGAAGAAATTTAGACATTAAGCAGGCAAATTTAGTATTTACCTGTTCAGAGAAAGTAACTGTTGTCAAATTATAAAACCTTGCTGTCTGTCAAATATTTGCTTATTAAAAAACTGACAGACCACACATTTATATTTTTTAAGGAAAAGGGGAATATGATCAGTTCTGAGTGCAAAGGAAGATATTTCATCACAGCTGAAATTCAAAGATGTGGGTCCTGTCAAAACCCAGTCAAGTTTCTCCCCTGAGTCATTGCTAACAGTGCTTGGCTGAATTCTCAATAAGCCTGAACTTCATCAAAATCAACAGCAGAGGGCAGTGTGGCCTCTCAGTGGCAACCTGCCAGAGATAAGAGCATGAAGCATGGGACCAGTAATGGGAGTGCATGTGCTGTCACTATGAGCCCCAGTGGCCATAAGTATAGTTATCAGTCGTGCACTCCACCACTGTATTATACCAGGACCTCTGTCAGCCTACAGCCATGCTCTCATCTCTCTCTCTCATACACACACACACACATACATACATCGTCCTTACAGATACCACTTTGTTACAGAAAAGTTTTAAGTACAGACAACCATCTTTTCTTCAGAGCCCGAAGCTTTTAACTCTCAAATCAATTTCCTCTTGCCCCCTTTGCTTGTCAATCATTCAACTTAAAAAAGTATTGGAGGAAACTTGGGGAAGCAGTTGAATGCCCAGTATGTATTCTGCATGTAAATGTTTTAATCACAACAGTAACAGAAGATGGATCATGTGAATCGTCTGGCAGAACGTGCAGAAAACAGCAGTGAGTAGTCATGACTGTGAAAAAAACCCACTGGCTAACTAGTAGTGAATATTTCCTTCCTCACTCTGATGTTTTATAAGAGGTTTGTTGTTATTTTGAAGTTATAGCAGAGACAGTTAAGCTGATGACATTCAAATTTGACCAAAATTAAACAGTTTTTTATTTTTGAAAAGACATTTCACCTCTCATCCATCATGCTTCTTCATGTTTTCATGCTTTGAGTTTGCAGAACTAAACAGTCCAGTAGTTACCAAGTCAATGACTATTTGGACAATTATGACCTGGATGAATGAGAATCTACACACACATCCAATATGGTATAATATGAGTATAGTTGTTTTAGTACTAATATACTGAAATTTATCAGTTCCTTAACTTCTAAATTATTTCCAATTCAAATTAAATTTGTAACTTTTATTGGATGTATCCAAATGTTACACTTGGTTTCAGACAATGTGACACACCTCCAACTATATATACACATTATTTGTATTTAATTTAATAAGGCAATCAAACAGGAACTATTTTGGCAATTAAATAATTGATCAATTTTCAAAAAACAAACAAAAATGTACAGCTCCAGTAAGTACTGTTGCCTCACAACAAAGGCAGGTTTATTGATAACAGAGTTAAGCACTAAAACAGGTTTGCCTGTGAATAGAGATGGCTCAATATCACAAGGTTGTGATATCAGTCTGATACTGATATCACAACCTTTCAGGGTCAGACCGATACAAACATTTTACACCTTTTAAACTATGAAGCTGCTACCATTTCAAAGACATAATTCTCCAACTGTGTAACAAATATTATCCTCCCATAAAGAGACATTCAGCAGCCCACAACATGACTCAGCTAAAATGCTGTTGACTTATTTACAATTTTAAGGGTCTGTGCATCGTGAAAAACGCAATTTCAGATATATATGTGTATAGATTTTTTGGATCATAATGGATTTTTACATTTTTCTCTCTGATACCCAATCTAGAGATTTTGACCAGTATCAGACAGATACCAAGTATTGTATCAGTTCATCCCTACATATACATCAATAGTACATATCGCCAAACTAAGAAGAACTAATAAACTTTGCTGTGTGAAATTTAGGATTTCATAGGTGGGAATTAAAATGTAAATCTGTATAGGATGATGGCAGGGGGATAAATAAGCTGTAGTTATAAATTGTGAATATTTACTGTATGCTGATCTTTATAACTAGAGACTAAATCAAGGAAGTAAATGACAGCATTGAAACCACACATGATTCTGAAGGAGGTGCTAACAATATGGATGACAAGATAAATCCTGGTGGAAACGGAATAGCTTGGCCTTGTCAAGGATTACAACAGTTATTCAACGCTCATCAGAGGTTCAGGAGTGCATGAATTAGTTAATAAGCTACTCTAGTTAAAATGCTTTCACAAGTGCATTAGTCTTGTTGCTATTTAAGATTCCCTGTGGAGAATCATGTTGAAAACCAAATTTGCAGCCGTGGAGTGGTCAGAACTAACAAATTAGTATAACTAGTGCAGGGCTAACAGATGTGAAAGAAATGAGGACAAAAACAGTTTTGCTTAAAAGTTTCCAAGTGCTTAGTAGCAGACAATGTTTTTTTTAAACTTCATTTGATAAATGAGTCTGTTCCACCATTTAAGGCCTCCCATAGCAAAGTGTCCAACTTTCCCCTTTTTTTCTTGTTCCCTCTTGCCTGTTTCTTTTCCTCTACTTAGGTCTCTTCTCTCTCTTATGCACATTCCAGCTCTGCTACTCCCCCATCTCAGGGCTCAGGAATGCAGCAGACCCAGCCGCCTGAACTAATGACCCTGGTTCGCCCATCTCTTTCCCTCCATTTTCTTTCTTTTCACTCATTCACGTATGATAGTTGTACTTTTTTTTAATCAAGATAGCTTATTTAGTGACTGAAAACCAAAAGTATTTGTTAGGCACAGTTTATAGTCATCTGTATTTGATCTTCACTGTTCATTTACTGAGAGGAACAACTGACCTACAGTGAACAGGGCAACTGTGGCTCTTAAAGCTTCTAACCTCTTCCCCCTCCCTTTGCCCCCCACTCCTCATTATGGCCCCCAGCTGTAGCCTAATGCCCCTACATTCCCCTAATTACTCCAATTAAGCCGTGATTACCCACAGTTGCACTCATACTAGTGGCCTTGTGGTGCTATAGCAGCTGTTGAGATGAGTTAAGATACCACACAGAAAACGACCATATGACACAAATGCATTCCTCTCACAATCCTGCCATGAGACCCCAGAAAAATAATTCAAAGGAAGATATATCTCTAAGAGCAAGATGGCAGTTTCGCTCCAAATCTAAGCAGTGTTTTTCTGACATTGCCCCTGAGCTGGTTCAATTACTGACAGACGAAAACTCGGATTGCTGCAAGTAACATTACTTAAATCCCTCTTTAAAAAAAAATAGGAGGACATCTTAAGGCCTGCAGCCTGCATCCACAGCTCTTAGAAATCACACCATTATGCACACGTTACCACCCTAGCTGAGCTGTGTGCCATTGAGAGACGGAGCGAGCAACACATACTATGAAATATTCAGGGTATCCAGCTGGGCTTTCACTGCATACATAATCGTTCTCATTTCTGCACAGCCAATGTAGGAACACTGTGCTATACAGACACAACACTCAGTATATGAAGTGGCACAGGTAAGGGTGAACAACCTAACCACTAGTGTAGTGCTGTATATTAACTGTAATGCCTTCCACACATTGAAATAGATAAGACTTAAACGCAGTCAGTATATCATTGCTCAGCTCACAGCACAAGCTTTATCCTTGTCTGTCTTTTCCCTCGCTAGCATCCCCCTTTTCACTCTGTCTCCCCCAACACACATCCCCTCCCCCCTCTCCCTTTCAGCACACCACCACCCACCTCCCCCCAGTGCCCCCCTCCCTCTGTTCTCCATTTCAGTCGAGTTCTCCATGTGAGCCGCAATCCCTCATGCTGTCAGCCCCCCCCTCTCCCTCTCTCTGTAGACAGACAGGATTAGCATTTTAATTGCATCAGCTCCCTTGGGTATTCTCAGCCTTTCACTGGGAGAGAGCAAGGGAGCGGGAGGGAGAGAGGCATAGAGAAGAAAAAAAGGGGAAAAAGGTAAGAAGAGAGAGGGTAGAAGGAGAACCAAGGAGAATTGAAAAAAAGGAGTCACAGGAGAAGATATGTGTGTGAGAGGAAGAGACACAGAGAGTGAGAGAAAAAGAGAGAGAGAGGCTACAGGAAATACAGAATCCACAATACAGTTGTGCCAGAGAGTGAAAGAGAAAAGATACGACTGTGAAAACAGCAGTTTTTCCTTTTATTACAGACAGGGAATTCAGATAAAGAGAATGGGTCATAAAAATATAGCTTTCTTGATGAAAATTTGCAACATATGAATATGTAAAATTGCCACACATCTACTCGAAGTAAATCTAAACTGCAGATAGGATTAGTTTAAGAGAAACAAAAACTGTTAGCAAAGTATATATTATCAATCATGGAATACACATTGGGCTAGGTCTACCAGTCTACTGAAAACTAAAATCATTTTCAGTTTTCTCAGACACCATTTCAAAATAAATGAATGACGACCAAATTCCTTCCTGATTCATGCACAACAAGAAGAATGGTTGCTAAAAACCCATCAGGACAGGATGAATTTCATTTTCAGGTTCCACAAACCATGACTCATTATTTACCACTTTATCTTCCACATGAGGGTCATGGGGCTGCTGTGCCAATAGAGCTCCGTACGTCACATGACTTAGTCCCGATGATCCCCCATGTTGACAGCCTAAGATGTGGCAAAAATGAACGGGACCGGTGCTGGATTCAACCTGTCAAGAGTTCATAGCTCTATACCAGTTGACATAAGGCGAAAGGGAGGGGTACACCCAGGGCCAACACATAAGCCGTGTTTTCATATAGTGGACCAGTGGAACAAACGGTCATGGTACGGTTAGTCTAGACCAACTCCACTCACGGCAATCAGCTGATTGGGCGACAGAAAAACGTCCCTCACTCACGACCAGTGTCCTCCACTGTTTTCTATTGTCAGTTGTGTTATGCTCAGTGTCACCACTCACTGTTCGAGTCACCATTCGTGGGAGGAAACCAGAGTACCCAGAGAAAACCCATGCACACACTGGAAGAACATGCAAACTCAGGTTGCGAACCTGCAAGGCAACTGCTAGCCACTACTCAACTGTGTGTCCTACCAAGTCTCTATTCTACAAAATTTTAGAAAGAAATTCCTAATCTAAAAATGTAAATGCTGACCTGACCTGAATTTTATTTTCCCCCAATTTTCATGATGGATCACCATCATGAAAACCGCTATGCAAAAAACTGAAATGACATGAATCACATTAAAAAAGAGTTTCATCAAATTCCCCGACCTTTAATTGACGTGAAAATACAAACTTCATTGTCAATATGTAGTTAGTCACCCAGTTTAAGCTGTAAATGCAAAATTGTGTTGATTTGTAGACTTAAGGTCTTCAGCAATCAAAGCAATAAAAATTGCATTTTCAGATGAATATGTGCATCCAGACAAGCATTTTAGCTCTGCATCAGAAGTAATGTGCATCATGTGACTATTCAGGTACAATAGACATGCACATACCAGTGTAAACAGAAAGCTGACTTCCTCCTCTGCAAGTGTTTGCTTAGGGGCTGTGCAAATGATTGTATACATTGTAATGTGAATTTATTCAAATAAAACTTTGTTGGAAAACAGTTTGTACACAATGTGCATGCTTCAAACACATACTCAGTGTCTACTTCGTAATTGGTGTTATTTCTGCAGCAGCATTACAGTGTCAATAACAAACCTAGCATATGCACTACAGTGTTAAGAGTCGTTTTGGGGGGGTTACATGTGGGTGAAAAAATTTCTTGAAATGACGCAGTGTTTACGGAAAATGTTTCAAGAACGAAAAAGATATTACAGGGAAAGTAGTTTCCATGTGGATAAGGCCTTCGTTTCAGTAGGTTCTTCTAACAAGAAACAGTGGTGAAAATTAAGAACACTAATTTCTGATACAAGACCAAATAAAATGTGAAACTGAAAGTAAGCTCCAGGTCATACTGTATTTCTCTCTGTATGTATTATACAGAGAGCAATTTCACATTTTCACTTGCAAGCACATGCTAGCAATTTTGCTCATGCAAAGTGAGGGTGCGCATTAGTTTAGCATTCTACACTATCTCACATTCTACTTTAGAAATGGTGATTTCTCACCAGGAGTTTGTCTTTGCATTCTTTGAGTACAGTGTTGTGCTGTGTGGGTACCAGCTGACTTCCTCACACAGGCTCAAGCAAGTTTCCAAGATTATGGTCTTTTGTGTTCTCACTTTTGACCAAAACAACTGCACAGCCAAATGTTGTGTTATAGGGAACATGCACACGCAGATCTGAACTGGAGATGCGCTGGCCTTAATCTGTGCAGACCACCGTGGAAATGGTGGCTATGCAAACCCTTGTGGAGCGCTGCACACACATGTACATTACATTACATGTATGTGGAAAGTATGACCCAGTCCTATGAGCTATGACCTGTAAGATTCAATCAAGGAAGTGAATGCAGGTAACTGGGTCCCCATTCATACTACCACCAGTCAGAGGATGCCAGCAGAGGGGGTGTGGCTCTAACATGTCCTCATAACTTCCTCAAACCAACACCAAATGTGGTTTCTGCGGTCAGATGCATTGAGGGTGTTTAGACCTGTACTCACTCTGGATGGATGTTAATATCAGGTCATCATCTTTTCTGCCCTTCCAGATAAAACCACTGCTCAGAGTTTTCAAAATAAAATGGAGCAAGTATAGATCTCAAATCTTGTATATCAATTAACATTAACTGTCACAAACAGGTTCCTGAGAGTATATTTCAATTTACCATGCCATATTGGTAGGATATGACATCTTAAGAACAAATGGCTTGGGTTAATAAAATGTTGCCTTGGGCAAATTCTAGACTATGGCACTAAAACTTAACAGTAAGTATTAATTTTACTGATGGGGCTTTTCCCAAATGAATATTATGTTAGGAGTATTTCAATTGCAAATGCAACATAAAAACTGTGTATCCCATTCTTCTAAAAGGGTGTTTTTAGAGGAGTACAATGAACTTAATGAGCCCAATCCATATGTCCTTTCCTACTTTAAGCGCCTCAGCCCAATCTGTTTGGGTAGTTCACCTGAGCCCTGTTACACGCAGCCCCCCAGTCTCGCACAAACAGCATAAGACCAACACAGAGAGAGAGGGAGAGAGGGAGAGAGAGAGAGAGTTAACATAGTATGGTCTGATTATGGTGTGAATTGGAGAACTCACACCTTGGGCAAACAACACTTCAGTCCAACACATCATCAATCAGCCTGTAATTAACTAAAGAGAGAGGCTTGGACACTGGAGCAATGACTATGTGTACCCCCCTTGAATGGTCACACACAAACAAACTGCCACACACACAAACACTAATGAGGGATCAATGCGTGTTGTCACTTAATCTGCACAAATAGAACCAAATAAGGAATCTACAATGTATTTTCCCTTTGCCGATCACTTACACCATGAAGAAAAAACTCCCTGACAACCATTACAGTAGTTTCTAGAAGTAAAAAACAAATAATACATCAAATTGCTATAGTGCTTTTCCAGACCCTCAAAGACACTTAACACAAGAAAACAGTAAAAAATAATAATAATAAAGATAGCAAAAAAAATCAAATTTCATGATAATTCATACATGTAAGTTTTAAAATATATTAACAGCAAAATGAAAATGTTTACAAGCCCAGCAGGAATTCAAATATCACATAAGCACCCATGATTCAATAACTATAAAGAGCGACATATTCAGTAGCAATGTGTATGGCATGCAACAAAATAGATCAAAAACTGCAGAGACAACTTTATTTACAATAACGGCAAATATGAGACATTTTAATGTGAAACTTGAGTTTAAAAAGCAGAATTTTCATTAACAACAACTCCTTGAGTGCCAGTGTAACTACAGCCTTTTATGGATGCTGTCTATAGTGAGTCATAATGTCAGGGAGCCTTTTAAGTGTTTGGTAAGTTTAACCACCAGGGCTTTCTAAAAACCTAGTGTAAAATGGTCTTCTGCTACAGAGGAAATACATTTAAGATCAGTGAATATTAGCCCATAGCATCTACAGACATGTGCAGACATCTTTTCTCTACTGTTGCACAGTAACAACGAGCCTGTCTGTCGTAGTCAAGGTTTGCCATCAGAGGCAGAAATACCACAATTGAGACAGACCAAAAAACTGTCAGGCATGCAGTTATTTTTATGTGCATACACATATATACATACATACACACATATACATATATATATATATATATACACACAAGAAGAAACAATAATTTCTCCCTTCAGAGGCACTAGAATGCCCCCTTCACCTCAAATTTTTAAAAGGGGGAGACTTCCCCCTTCTGAACCATCCCCCCGCTTGCCATCAGTGTTGCCTCTCAAAGTTAAAAATGACTTGAGAGCAAGTTATCAAAAACAGCTGTACATCCCATAGCAACAGTGTTTAAGGGGGGGTGCATGATCATCTCAAAGATTTTTTATATGAACAAACATACAGGACAATAAACTTAAATATCCTCAGAAGTCACATGGTTGTTTAGGTCAAAGTATCTTGTTACATGGCAAGCTACTTGCAATTACCTCAGCAAAGTGTCTTATTAAAGAGCTAATGATAGACTGCAATGAGATGACACCCTGCATAATGTTCTAAACACCAATTCCAGAAGTAGTAGTTATAAACTATAACTTTTCAGCTCAGATTTACCGCATCGATGTGGGTCATTCTTTTTTTAGGCATCCATCTTATAAGGAGGCCTTGAAGATCCACTAAACGTGTTAGTCAACTCCCCTGGAACTTTTACTGGCCCTTGGCCATAGGTAATTTTGTTAGGAATTAGAATGAAACCAAACACAAGCAGTAACCTGGTGCCCATGTGATAAGAGATAATTATAGTATTATTATTATTATTTTTTTTTTCAATTATTTTTTTCCCACGTTCATATACTTCAGAAATGTAAGACGAAAACTATGCTGACAATAGAAATCATGTGACCCATTACACTTTAGAAATATAAACATATAAATTAAATAAAATCCCCTAAATTATCACTGACCACTAAGGGTTTTTGTGTGGATAAACTTTCATCTAAATTGATTTGAAAGCTCATTCTGATAAGTTTAATTAAGCCAACCTTGGATGGCAGGCAGTATAAAGATATGTGATCGTAGTTTGTGTTCCAACAGTTTACCAAGAAACATGATTCAATTTCTTGCATGCTGCCAGCCTAACTACTAATGATATTTGACGTTAATGAGCAACATTAGATTTTCCTAAGAAAATAATTTTGTGCCAATATGGTATTAAGTGCAACAATGAGTGATGTTTAAAACATAAAGTAATCACTGCTGAGCACATGTGACTAAATCTCCAACATAATAATTCTAGTCTAGTACATAGAAAAAGAGTCATGGAAGAAAGAATTTGAAATGTCACAAGAGGAAGAGGAGGATGATGAAGAGCACCTAAGCAGGAGGCTTGTTATAGCACTGCTAAGATCTTCCCCCAGTCAACTCTCATCAGGCCAGCTGCCTCCTGTGCTCATTAGCACAGACTCTTAAGGAGCTCCTAAAGACTTTGTGAAAAATGAACGCTCATTTGAGAGGTCGTTAATTTGCACTGTTATGCAAATTAGGTGGCAATTAAGCGATAGATCAGAAGAGCAGTGCCCATTTATAACAAGTGAACAAGCATTATGACACAGTCAGATGGTGCAAGAGAGAGCTGAGGGTACACGGTTAGCCTGCACAGGTCCGGTGTACCATTTAGTGAGGTATTAAGATTTCTGTGCCAAGAATATGTGTGACTGGTCAGGATAACAATTTAACAGTGGTTTCACATGAGGATACACACTGACTTTACTCATATATAAACACACATAATATATGAGTGCAAAAGACACTAAAAATACTAAAACAAAAAGGAATTTGCTTCTGAAAAGCAATCTACTATAACCAATACTATCATTACATTTATTTAGACCTATACATCTAACAGTAGCATGGGCTCACTCACTGTCTGTAAAAACCCAATAAATATTACTAATTTAAGGGCCGGTAGTATAACTCCCTCCCTCTACCAGCCCTGATGTTTCCATCTCTCCCCTACATTTATGACATGGTGTGAAATATACAAACATTCTGTACAGGACAGCAATGCGCACTACTGCAGAGGGGTGGAAGGCTCCCATCAATTGTAATTAATCCTTAATTAGTCAGGATTAGGAGCTAGGCTTCGACACACTCCCACCCCACTGCCACCAAACTAATACAATCCAGCTGAGACCACATTTCCATATCTTTAATTAAAGAGATGCCAGTTTCCTTTAAGAGGAAAACCTAAAAGGAGTGTGAGAGTCATACATATTGAGGGTCTGGTGGGGGTGAAAAGGTAAGAGTCAACTCTGTGGATGACCTTCAACCAAAACTAAAACAAAGTAGGTTTACATGACATGACAAAAATAAATAAATATATTTTGACTTTAAAATTCATGGAAACATGTTGGTCCAACTGAAACTGTACCAAAACAAGGATTCTGACTCAAGCTGGCCTGGGCACTCTGCACATGTGTCATAGTTCCCACCCCCGGCTTAAATCCAGAAATAATTGAACAAGCCAGAACACAGAAAATAAGACAGCAACAAAATATGATGAAATTAAGGTAGGCAGATTTTTTGGACTGAAGAGGAGCCCTATTTAATACCCTGTTTATAGAGTAGATTTTACAATTGAATATTTTAAAGTTCATAGATAGTAGGGAGACTTGGAATAGCACTCCACATGCTAACAACTAGCTGCAAGCTAAACTGGAAGCCATTTAAAACCAACAAACTGAAAGGGGGAATATCGCCATCTAACAAAGTGGAGGCGGACAGACATCAGTCAATAAATCAAACCCCCCTCTCTTGTATACTGAGACAAAGCCAGTAGTCCAATTGAACGGCATAGTCTCTAGCTCAAATTACCACTGTGCATGAAAACGTATTGACTGAGAGGTCAATCAGTATTTCCTTGTTACTTTTTGAATTTATGGTTTAAAATAAGTGCAATATGTACATAAGAAGGTACATTATTATATTACTCTGGTCTTGTGTGTGTCCATTGCCTGGGTTTTATTTGCTGCATTTTGTCTCCAACTAAATGCAATTATATCATTTTCATTTTGTTTCAGTTGGTTAGGATACCATCACTTACTAGATACATTTATCAGGCACAAAGACAGATTACAGGTCAACCAGAGAAGACAATTTATTTTCATGACAACAACACAGAGAACATGATTTAAATGACCAATGTTATTCATCCAATAAAAGGTTCCAGTGTGTTTTCCAAATTGCAGAAAAAGATTCTAGATTTAGCAATTGTCCTAATCCAACAGTGCACCACAGTAACACAATCATGCTGGTTCATGCTCATCACCACTTAAAAAGCCAGTTGTTTTCCATATCCTCCCACCTTGACCTCAGTGAATTACTGTTTCAACTGCACAGTGGAATCAGTGGAATGATGAATCAAAATCAAATTGTAGCAATATTCTAAAAGGTGAACAATTCCACTGAGGTTTATCATTCCTACAACACTCATACTCCAGACAGGGGTTTCCTGTCAATATACAGAACCCCTGTTCCTACAGGAATAATACCACATGGGGAAATCAGTGGGCCCACACACCATTAGGCCTAGGCTGAAGGTTGGGGTGCTCTGCCTCCCCAGTTTGAGCTGGGGTGGGTGGGTGGTGGAGTGTCTGTCAAGGCCAGGGGTCTGTGCGATATTAGCCGTCTGCCAATCTGGCTTGGGGAATGGACACCGAGTAATTACTCCTGCTCTTACTGCCTCATCAATCTCCCTGTATTGCTCCTGCTCCCCCCAACACACTATCTTTTTCATTCTCTTCTGCTAAGGAGGGGAGGGGGGGAGACGGTGGAGTGCCAAGACACCGCAAAACAAAACTGAGATCTCTGAAAAGCTAATGAGATAATTCTTGCACCACTGTGTAGAGTGTAAACTAGAGCTGCAACTAACGATTATTTTCATAATCGATTAATCTGACGATTATGTTTTCGATTCATCGTTTGGTCCATAAAATATCCAATAACCTTAAAATAATTTGATTGGTGTTTGTCAAACCTGGACATGATGATGTTCTCAAATGTCTTGTTTTGTCCACAAACCAAAATGACTTTTAATGATTTCTTTGTTATCCAGAGCAAAGAAATGAAGAAAATATTCACATTTAAGAAGCTTTAACGATCAGAAATCTTGTTTTAGTCATGAAAAACAAACCGATTAACCGATTATCAAATTAGTTGTTGATTCATTTAGTAATCGATTAATAATCGATTCATCGATTAATCGTTTCAGCTCTAGTGTAGATATAAAATAGGTTCCTTGAAAAATAAAAATGGGATATTTGACCGAGTCAATGTCCATTTCATTTTGAACCCCAGTGGTACTAAAACTGAAAATGTAGGTTTGGTAGGTTCTAATGGTTGTATTTCTGCCACAAACTATTTTTATCTTCTTTCAGCTTTGGCTTCAAATGCACTGTACACTTTCCATCATAAAAAATATAATAAAAGTCTTCCCACAGGTTTCTGACAACTCGTGAAATTTTATGGCTCTATTCCAAATTGGGCTTTTAAAACTAATAATAATTAAGTTGCTTTAATGAAGCATGTGAGCCACTAGACTTCATATACTGTAGTCCATCATCATGTTAATAATGTGATGCTAAAAGGGTAACAAAAGGTAACAAAAATTGCTAGCAAATGGAAATGTCTTGTTTTGCTCAAATATGATCAAATAAAAAAAGTATGCAATTTAAAAAGGAATTCTAGTTCAAATTCATGTGTTGAAAAAAACAACAACTGTGTGTGAATTGTTTGTGTTGAATTTGTTCAAGTGTTAATGTTGTGATTGAATTAACATAAGATTTGGACCATTTGGTTGCTGAAATGGTATTCAAATGCAGGCCAAAAGGAAAACAAATTAGGAGGTTATTAGGATTTATTCATTTGGTAAGAATATAATCACATGATATGATGATGTGTTGTCAACTAGATGCTGTGCAATATAATGACTAAGTGATGATGACTCTGTAGATGAGACAACAATAGGATTTTGTAGCATGGTTTACAAACACAGAGGTAATCTAAATGCCTCGGGGCCTGAGTCCATCTGCAAAATCAGCGTATTTTCCTTAAATGCCTCACAAAGCTATGACACTATGCATGCTATATAGCAGCGCAAAAAAACCCTCTGGTAACTGCAGTGCATGCAACTTTGGTGTGTGGCCAAAAAAGCTTGAAACAAGGCATACGAATGTTAAAATTTACGTTTAAGTTGAGAGAGTGTGATTGTATCCAATACGACAGGTCTTAGACAACTTGCATGTCTAAGACTTGCAAGTTGACTTCAAGTGACTTCAAACTGGTTTGTGTTTACATATATCTAAAAATGTCCTTAATGATCAAACTATTGTCAAATTGCTTCCCACAATGCTGATTAAGCACAACAAGCAATAGCTTGACAGGGCTTTTTCAGATGAAGGATGTACAAATAATGTTACATTGTTGCTGTTCACAAAGACCAAACAGAGGCACAATACTGTCAACAACAACAAAAAAATAAAAGCTGCAGCTTTATTTTTTTTTTTGTTGATCTGTGGCAAAGGCAGACAACAAATAACCACTGCTTGAAGAACCTTATAAGGACACTGGCATTACTGGGCACCTGATAAAGCAATGATAGGCCATTGGGATGTCTTATTTTTTGTGACGTTGTCAGCGTTATGACCAGTACATATGATTGTGTATGGATGGTGGTATACTGACACGTGTCATAAGAATAGGCACACTGACCTTTAGTAATAAGGTGACACAGAGCTAGCCGTTTCAAGATAAGAAAGTTAGGATGCAAATCAGTTAGCCACTATTTCTACAGAGCCCACTCATGGCATTATACTGCAGACTTGTTTATCAGAGAGCTAATCAAGATGAGTGGAAAGTGTGGAAGTGTGGACATAGCCAAGAGAGGGGGGCATTCTACCACTTTTGTGCTCAAAAATTGCATAGTTGCTTTTATTCCAAATGAAAAAAAAATGTATTCTTCATTCAATACCCATCCAAAAATAAACTGGGAATGTTCAAGCTTAAAAAAAGAGGGACTTGAGCAGAGTGATAGAACAGAGTGAATGACAGATTCACTGTTGTGTAAAGCACAGGGACAGCATACAAGTCAGGAGAAATGCCTCAAACATACCAAAACTAAATGAAAAACTTCTGAGTAGCTGCAATGGCTTGTGGGGGATTTTGGCATAAGCTGTCCCATTGCACCAAGAGCTATTTTTACAGCAAATACCCATGAGATAGAGAACAGAACTGAGTTGTAGCAAAGTCACTGGCTCTCAACTTTGATCATTTCCCCATCTTTCCATGTGTTTTAATTAGGCTTTATGAAAGTACATTTAATACCATAAAAGGAAAAAAATGTATGCAGAAGCAGGTCTTGTTTAATGTTAGAGCTCAGGACAACATGGGGACTGTTTTAAAATGGGGGTGTTTTGGGGTGGTGGCGAGGGGTACTGGCATTTGCGCAGAACATTTCCTTTACAATGAAAACAATCTAACCAACTGCAGCACTCAGAGGAATTCACCTACCATCCCCCACACCCCTCCTCCTTCTCCTCCTCCACCACCATTACATTACCATATCAAAGCACTGAGTTCAGAGCAAGTCTTCTCTTTCAAGAATAGGAGCTAGGAAGAGGGAAGGGAGGGGGAGAGGACAAGACCGAGGAAGTAAAAGTAGACCCAGGACCGAGTTTGCTTTTATCCCCGTTTGGTGTGTGCATGGGTATGCGAGAGAGACAGTATGTGTACGTGGGTGTTCCAACACAATAGCATGTTTGTTAGTAAAAAAATACTATAAGGAAACTGTGGAGATACATGAGGACTACAGATTGGATCTTCCAAAAGCTGCACTGAAGAGAAGTCAATTCACATTCCAGAGGCACATAATGGGGCCTGCAGGGGGTCTGACGAAGTAGCAGAGAAATGCCAAAGCAGGTATACAGTGCAGTTAGGAGGGCACCATGTGGCAGATGGCCAGCAGAATACAGACAAAGCTAAATATCTCATGGCTGGCATATGCATCGCAACCATGAATCTGTTGTTATACTATGGCATTTCTGATGGTCTGTTTTTTTCCCCTTAGCTTACTGTAAAAGAGCTCAGAGGCCCTCTCTCCAGTTTGCTGGGAGACTAAATGTGAAAATCAAACTGAATGGCATTAGGGTAAATAAGACCACTGGTTGCCTGGGAAACAGTGTACCCTGCCCCACTCACTCAAGCCTAGCCTTTACTTTTCTCCCATCACTGGAGAGCAATAATACATTATTGACAGAGGGACACAACAGGCAGCAGTGCAGCATTTTCAAATTGTATTTGAACAACACAGATTTGCTGTAAGAGGATACACAAAGCAAATGAAAAGCAAAAGATAGACTAGAACAGAGAGACACTAGCAGAGGGAGAGAATTCAAAAACCCACCCCATTCACACTATCATAACCATCAATCTGCCATCCATCCCAGGCTTCCTTCTTTGAACCCTACTAGAATCTGTCAGAGAGCTGACTTGAATAGATAACAAGATGTGAATAAGTAGTGTGTTTACTTAAAATAATTGGAAAGAAAACAGCACATTTGAGATGTGGTGTACCTGAAACAGCATTATCTTTGAGAACAATGACAGAATACCTTCTGGTTTCTTTGCACGTTGTGTTTAGATAAATATACCACATTAATTTGCACACAAATTCATCCTCAAAGCACACTTAAATATAACCAGGATTACACATTGAATTTACGTTGCTTACATAAAAGCAGTAACCCCTGTTGTAACTTATCTATGCATGCACATTTAGAATAACTAATAATGTGAATGATTGATGGTGGATGAGTTTGGGGTAATGGTAACTTAGGTTTTTATTATCCCACCTCAAAAAAGTAAATTTTGCTGTAGAATTCACACAACTATAAGAGTAAATTCTGTTGGTTTCAAATTCCACTCACTTTCAAAAGATTGACCATAATTTGTGATGTAGACTGACACATTAGAAGATGTTTGTCATTTGATATTTATCAGTTATAAATTAAATTCAACATGTGGAGTGTTCTGCAGCACCTTCTCCTGCCCGACTCAAGTTTGAAAAGCAGTGATCTACTACAGTTATTTTCAGCGGTGGGAAATTCTGCATTTTGTTATATTCAAAAGTTAGAAACAGCAATGGACATTTTTGATTTATCCAGGACCAAAGCATACATGCAGCCAAATGTATGCAGTTAAATTAGTTCTACACAATCAATATTCAATCAATAGAGTTCTCCAAGAGGCCAATAAAAAAGGTATCTTGGAGGCAGGAAAACTGAAGCAAAACACACTATATCTCAACTGTTTTAATTTAAAAATGAATAAATTCTGCTGCAAACATGTTTGCTCATCGATGGCTACAACTCAGCTATCAGCTGAGAATGAAAAGCTCAATTTACTTACTTTACTTTCACTTCATAAATCGGTCCAATCAGAGAAATCCCTGCTTTTCCCAGTTGCTGTTTTGTTGCATTTTTGGAAACTAAACAAACAGGTAGGCCACAAAGAAGAGAATCTACTTCCTGTGTACTCCAGCATTGCCTTGTGTACGTAAATGATATGTGATGTTTGTTTCATATGTTAATATAGATGCAAATTACTTCTGATGCCACTCTCACATGCTCATAACACAAATAATAATTACCCAAAACCTGTGTTTTTTTTAAATGAAAGTGTAATAGTATGGGTGTAGCCTACGTTACAACCTGTGCAGACTGGAGAATACAAAAGAAAACGAGTTAAGAAGAAACTCACCTGTCTTCTCTTTGATCTCACAGAGAACACTGAAGAGGGCTGGCTTCATTCTGTGACAGTTCAGGGCATGCTTCCTGTAAGAGAGAAGAAGGAATAAGAGAGGGAGAGAGCAAGGAGAATTACGATAAATGGCCCTGAATCTCAAGTCATACCGTGTCCTTCACTACCTGTTAATGATAATACAGAATTCCAGAGTGTACAGAGTGTAATGCAACACAGCAAAACAGAGCTATTTAGTCTTAAGGTATTTCCAATGGCCAAATGCCTTTCTTGGTGTATAAACAACCCTGATAGTTCCGTCTTGACCAACAAGAGTAATCTTGTCATTTGGATGCTTTGCACTGTGGGAGAGGTAATGATGCCAAACCTCAAGGTCATCATTACTAAGCACCAGATTCCAGAGTTAATACACAGTGATCTAATTTCTGCCCTCTCAGAAAGACTTGTTCCATTGAAGTAGATTGTAAGTTGATAGGGAAGATTAGTATTAAGTTGCAATTTTAATTTATTTATAGTTGTTGTCTTTATTGCCAAACAGACTAATAGCAAATAATTGAGAAAAGGCAAAACTTCAAAACTTGAACTACAGTTCAAGGTAATCCAATCAGAACACCTTCGCACAAAGTTGCTTGTTAATACTCATTCATGCCTCCACACACCTGAGACAGCTTATTGAAACTTGTAAGAGTGAGGTACGTTGAAGCAAATCTCTATAACCATATAATTACACAAATATAATTATTGTACTGACAATACAAATAATTTATGACAAGAATAACATTAGAAGCCGGACACATATGTCCATTTTTTTCATCATTTTAAACACGTGGAAAAAGACACCGACTGTACATGTGTATGTAAGCATGCAATTCATTAAACAACCCCTGTAGGTCATAATGCATCATTGTTATAATAGCCCATTATTGTTGAAAAATACATTGTTAAACTCAGTAGTAACTGTAGTTATAGTTTGCAGTGCTGGTGTAAAACTGCTTCAGCTCCTGAAAATGCTTCCAAGATATTGTACACCACCAGTAATTTCAGTTAATAGGCCTACAAAACCAAATATGTGTTTGAATGTGTTCTATTGATACGAGCTGACTGCTACTAACATCACAACAGATATTTATACCATAACCATAAACATCTCTCTGTGAAAAATATTTTCCTATTAGGATGCAATGCAGATAAAGTTTAGATGAAAAAGAAAAACAGCAAGATGCCTTTTTGATTTTTGATGAGCATGAATTGGAAAGGATGAAATGAGCAACTTGAAGTTGACCCTGAAATAGAGCATTTCTTTTCCAAGCAAACATCACAACAACCACAAATGAATATGATTTGGCTACACCTGACCTCAACAACAATTCCAGTTGTGAATGTCTGTTGCAGTATTTATAAAGGACCAAGGTGAACTAGCAAATTGTGCACCCACTGTATATGCTACAAACAACTGCCATTCTGTCAGTTTATTGAGGCAGTGTGATGGGTTACGAGTCTAGCATTAACTAAGTCATTTTGTCCACCAATTCTGTCACTGCTGGATTTGAGTTGGGGGGAGGGCTGCCATCAGCATGGAGGGTATGAGCAGGAGGGGGAGAAGGAGGTGCTCATGCGGTCCTGTACTGACCTGTGCTGGAAGTTGATAGGCAGGCCACCCCCTGCCATGCCCCCCCCTGCTCTCCCTCCCTCTGTGGGGTCGTCTGATCCACCCCAATGCGCCGGCGAATCCTCTGGCCAGCATCTGAACATATGGCGACAGGGTGAGAGGATGAGGGCAAACGGTGTGCAGGAAGTGTACTCAGCAACACCAAGTTCTTGCATTGCCCAGACCACTCCCCATCCCAACACACTGCCACCCTGCATGACAAGGCCGTCATGCTCACATGTGAGCCACCCCACACATGATCATAGATCACAAATAAGTGTCGGATTTAAGTGTGGGTGTGAAACCTGATCAGATTCTGGTGTGATTGTTATAAAAGACTGTACATTTTTGAGTGATACATCTGCTTTATATTAGAAAACCAATTTATAACAACAGGCTGTATGTTGTCAAGAATCGGCTTATATTTTGACGTTTTACTTAAACTAACTTTAGAAGCAAATAAGCAAAAAACAAAGAAATTGCATATTTGGTGCAAGCCAATATGTCTTCTTATGACAAACACATGCCGTTCAGAAAACTAATATAGTATCATTAAAATGTATTCATTGATTATATCCACACTACACACATGGAAGCAACTAGGAATTGTTCATACCACACAATGTGTGTGAAGTCCACCGATCGACAACACTGCATTGTTTATGGTATTAATCTTGCACATATGTATGGCAAGGGGACATTCTCCAAGATAGGAGTTCAGATCAATACAAACATACTGCAAGGACATCTCTTGCACTTTCTAAGCAGCCACACCTTTAAATAGTTTTTCAGAATAGTCTGAAGAATATTAATAGAATAATCCCACTTTCACCAAAATATTTGCCCGCCCAAGACCAAATAATTGCAATGTAAATAATGTCATTAACCACAGTGCAATTCTTTTGTAAATAAATTGTATAAGCACGAATAAGACAAAAGAAAAAAAGACAAGAAAAAGAAAATAAATAATGGACTATATGAAATATTTCAAAGCAAAAATATTTGCATATGTCCATAAAGTAAAGCCTGATTAAGTCTTCAAACTTGTGGTGAGGAAAATGTATTATTCCAGTGTTCATAGGCTGCTGGTATAGCATCATCCCTCCCCCTCACCACCATCTCATTAATAGAAACTCGATTTGCGGACAGCTGCACTCGCGTACACATTATAGGAGAATTGATTGCACCCAGCACACAATGAAAAGGATGAACACCAGGGAGGGAGGGAGTGAAAGAGGAGTGAATTAATTAAGAGAACCAGGTGGTCAAATGTTGGGTGGAAAATCACTAGCTAATGACACATCACACTGTGGCCACAGTCTTGCAGTGGACGGTTGTCTATTGTTGAAATACTGACGCTTCATCTGAAACTGACCTTATGCTCTTTGAGCCACATGGCAAATGAGTGCGAGTCATTCGCTGACATAAACCCTACAGTAATGATTGGTAAAAAACAACTCTAACACAAACATAAAGTGACAACTGGTATGAATGACCGATTGCTGTCAGCACAGACACCACTAAGCTAAACCGTTGAACAACTGACGAATCCCTACCCTTACCTAAATCCATCCACTTATTTGCATATCAATGACGAATGTTATAGACACCCTTTGGTGAAGAGAGGCATCTGAGAGACATGGTGTCATAATTACGCAAACCTAATTTGTCATAGTCTGATTAGTAATATCGTGAATATTTTATAACTCAAATGGCTTTGACTGTAGCAACTGAGATCAACATGCCCCATCTTAAAAAGCTTTAGGTGATTTGTTGATAGACTTGATCGTTGATAACTGCGAAAGGGAAATTAACTTTTATACGGCCCTATGAGCCACAACTTTTTCTTAAACTGCTTTGATTTTCGTAATATCCACTCTTAATGCAGTGGTTAATGAAACTATTCCGTCCAACGGCAAACTGTGCAATTCACACGGCTCCCATCCCCATAGAGTATAAACTTTTAATGCGACAATTAATTGATAAAGCAATTAGGATGAATGCTATAGCCGTTCTCAACCCAAATTAACATGATCGTAAACACAGTCTTCTACCGGAGCGCGGTTTGAAATTAACAAAGAGCCTTTTCTCGGGGTACAACAAGCATTGCAATGTGTGTGTGTGTTTTAAGTTGCTCTGGAAATAAAGCAAGAGTTACTGTTAAAGGACGGAATAACAATGAAACGTGCAGTTGTAATATGTTGCAATTGCGTTATCACCTTCCGTAGAGGTTTTAATATCAACGCTTCAGTGCCGTGACAAAAGTAACACACATACAGTGCACTTTAGCTTGGCTATCACGAGTGGAAAATGGCTCTTCGCCTGTCTTACCTGGCCTGTGCTTCGTCCAGGCTTTCGTCGGTGATGGCCATTATTTGCTGTAGGATATCCCCGATGTCTTGTTGGGGCTGACCGAGGGACTGTTGTTTCCTGACCGAGTCTGGGTCACCGACATCGGCTTGTGATAGTCCACCGAGCCCGGTGAGACCCGTCATCATCCTGGTCTGATCATCCATACTTTCAAAGAAAACTCGCCGTTTTCCCTCAGTCGAAGAATACGCACAAATAGCTAGCTTGTTAGCTAGCCAGCAAAGTATTTTCTACGACAAATCATACACCACTGCTTACCTCAACCGACACTAACGATTAGCAGACACTTAATGGTTGATGTCATAAACGAAATCGCACCGATATCCTTTACATTCGCGAGTGTTTTCCCCCCTCAAGTCAATAAATGCGGCCAGGCTAACGCTAGCTTACCACCGAGTGAAAAGCAGCTAGGTTAGTAGCTGTAGCCCAGCAGAAAAGCAGCAGGGACACACATGCACAGACTGTGTGAGCTTGCCAACAGCGCCTCGCACATTTTCGGGGAAAATGTCAAAATGGGAAAAAATATATATATATAACACCAGATGACCACTCTCGTCTCGATATTAAAGCTCACTAATACAATTTTAAAATAAGAAGATATAAAGGCGTAAATACAGGCGAAGCGATCTGACCGTCTAGCTCCCAATCAGAAATCTCCTACCCAAACAGACTACGGTTTGCCATTGTTGTTGATGTCGCGCGACTATGTGGGATGTTCGGGGCTGCGCGAACGCGGTGTGTCGCGTTGACCATTGAACTCATCACCAGCACACACAGAGCGCGAGCCTACGGGTTGGCTGATCCGCGCCACAAAAGGCACAGCTACCAAGCCCGACACACAATCTCCATATTTGCTGGTGTTTGGTATTTTTACACACAGCTTTGGAGACAATGTAACTGCTCACTTCTCCAGGTGACAAGAATCTCCTCAATCTTTCCTTATGGAAAACCCCTTACGTCACCGTTGCTTGTCCTATTATAATTAGATAAACCTGCCTTTTCTTTGACATTGCAATTCTTGAGGTAAAACGTGTTTTAGATCTTTCATTTTGTTTTGTTTTTTTAAAACACTGCATTCATTTGAAACAAATTGGCATTCATTCTCTTCATAACTGGATGCACGTTTACTCGTTCAATTTGATGAGTATGCAAAGTCTTCACATATGTAATGCTGTAATTCTTGAACAGTGTAAAATGAATTATACAAATGTTTTGTTCTGATTTTAATGCATTTTGAAAAATCCAAATTATTGTCCTATTGTTAATGAAAGTTTTCACATTTGTGTTCCCAGAAACTTGAATATTTTTTACATTTTGAAGCCTATATAATAGTTTGGTGATACAATTATTTTATTTAAAACATACAAACATGCAAGTGCCACGCAGTGAGACGCAAAATGCAGATTGGAGAGACAGAAGTGTTGTTCAATAATTACTAATATATAAATTATGCAATTTTGGGGGTAATTTGTCATCATAAAAATAACACCAACCAAACATATTGACAAAAAAGAGATATATGCTATGACACAAATCTGTCAAGATGGGTATAGGCCATAGAAAATCCCACTCTGGTTGACCTCTAGTGTTTTGTTTTTTTTGCAGACCCTGTAGCTGCCTCACATCTACAGGTGACAAGGTTATCCTAAAGTAATTAGATTAAGCTACATACCAGGGTTGTTTTGTTTTTCTAAAGTATGCACACCTAGAAGAGGCTTGATTGAGCTTAAAACAAAACAACTATTTGAAAACAATGTCAAATACAATTCAAGCCCTATCTCTTCTGGTTAAGTATTAAATAAACACATTGATGCCCATCTATGTGGGCAGTGTGGCAATATCAAGAGGAATGTGTAATTTCAAAGCAGAACAGACCGACCTAAGAACATCATTCTGTCTTACGACCCTGATGAATGAAACATCCCATCAGTTTTCAGTATGAAAATGTTGACAGCACAGATTGAAAACAAGTGTCCTTGTTTTTTGCAAACTGGGCAATTCTGCTGTAGTTTATCACTCAGATCAGAGAGACAGCTTTCCAAGACGAATGGCTGGCTGAATGGATGTGGAGGAGAGCTGCAGCCAGTCTAGCTGTACCAAGAAGAGATGATGGGTGTGCATGAGGGAGTAGGACCAAACTGGCAATGGTTTATGCTGACTCTCCACACATCCATCTCGTACAATCTGTGGCTAATCAATCTAAAGTTAGAGACATCGCGAATAGAGAACACAGTAAATGTAAACAGTAATTGTTCATTGAATGTGCATTATAGAACAAGTCACAATTCAGGGATTTTGGTTGTTGTTCCAAGCTGTGGTTTTTACCTAAGTTTCCCCACAACTAACACTCCTGTCGTACAAATATTAGGATTAAAAAAAAAAAAAGTACTCACTTATGTAATTGGAGTTGAAAACCTTGTATTTGTCTGCATCCAAATGTACCTTTATCTAAATATGCTTTGCATTCAAATTAAACACTTGGGGGCACTGAGGCTGCTTGAAACAACACTCAATCATACAGATTTAAGTGAGCAGCTACCGGGATTACCCCCAAACCTTGAGTCAATGTCTATCATTGTCAAGATAGACCTTCCTTAAAAGAGTGTCAGTGGCTTTGTGAACTTCTTAGTTTTATTGTTTGTGATTCATTTAAGGATCATTTCTGTGAAACCTCTATTCATTTGGATGCGAAAGCTGCCCTCCTCTCACCCCACAAGCATCAAGCCTCATTTTCATCTAAATAAGAATCGATCTCTCCTGCTGTGCACCATCCTCCTTTACTCACAACTCTCATGGTCACAACCCTGCCTGTCTTTTCCTCACTTCTCCATCCTCTTCTCCAAGTCACTACCTTGTATATAATCACAAGGAGAGAAAAAAAACACCATTACTCCATGTTGGAGATCATAAATGCAGGGACCTATTTACTCTGTTGGCAACAGAGAAGATGCTTTCCTTCCTTCTGTAATCATCAGAGAATGAAAAAAAATATGTCTGAGCATTAATGAGTGACTAGGTCCAAGAGATAACAGTGATGGTGAACAAAGCTTTGACTGACTGGTACAATGTCAAAGCTTCGTTCTGCATCACTGACCGAGCTAAGCAAGAGATGGGGGTGAGTCACTGTGGGGGAGGGGCCTCCTCTGGAATGGTCAGGGGACACAGATGAAGTGAAATAGATGCAGCACCAAAAAGAGAGTAAAAGTGACTGTGGATTGGACTCTGGTGACAGCATTTTAAACCAGAGGACTGCAGGCAAACTACAGAGCAGAATTTTAACTCTACCACTCAGTAGCATGATTTTTGTATAGTTGATGCTGTTCTGTTGTGCAAGTCAATTCCAATAGAAAAATGGGAAAATTGGTTTAACTCAACCTTTATGAACACAGCACCAAGAGATCAACACTTAACATACCTGTGATAGCAATAATCAAACTGCTTAAATGTCACCTCAAATGCATGAATTAATGAATGTGTAAAAAAACCCAAAGCAAAACAGTATTGTTTTTTTAATATCTGAATAATTCAAAACAAATGATCACTCTTAATAGGTCAGATCAAAGAGGTAAGGAATTTATTTCAGTCTTTATTTTATGATTCAAAGAGAGACCAATATTTTTACTTTGCAGAATGTTGGCCTACAAATATATTTGGCAACTGCCCAATTCCTAATCATTTATCAGGTTTTACAGGTGCAAATGTGTCTATGTCAGGTAAGTAAAAAACAACAACAAAGTCATAAACCAAACCTGTCATAGACTTATAAAAGTAACCACTGCCACCTGCTGGTCAAGCATATGGATTACTTGCAGTAATTATATTGCGAGTCTTGCTGCAGACTATTTTAAAGAGGAAACGTGAATTTACTTTTTACACATGCATTTTTATGAAATATAAAAAAGAAAAGAAAATAATAAAACTGGGCAAAAAATTAATTTACTCTTCCACATAACAGCAAAACTACATATGTATATAAGTATATACTTATATAATGTGCAATTCATTGCAAGCCAGTCCGCTAGACTGACTTGCCTCCTGCCACAGTAATTATATGATTGCAGAGGGCAAAGGTGCCGCCATTAGGTTCCTGATGGGGTCAGATAAGAGATCCTGGAATCCTGCCTCCATCGCTGGTAGAAAACAACCAAATTATATGTTAAATTGATGAAAGTACAAACAAAATTTCACAGAGAAGAATAAAATCATTACCCAATCGGCTACTGGTCTCCTTCACCAATAACTGGGACTGCTCCTTGATAGACAGAAGTTCTCTCACCATCTTACACTGAGTGTCCATCTTATGATTTAGAAGAAAAATGGAAATTTACATTCCAAAACAAATGTTAACTGTCTGATGTCCTGTTTAAGTAGTTGGTGTATTTAAGACTCTAGATTTTTAATGGCATTTCCTAAAGCAACATGAAAGGTTAAACTTTTATAGCTAGTAATACAAATTGATAACTAAAGGTAGCATGTAAATACACAATGTCAAATGTGTATTGTGTACAACATACTGCAAATGTTCTTATATTTTAGTGAATACATTAGTGAAGCAGTTCTTATATTTACCTGCTTCACTAATGATAAAACAAAAATTTACTCACATTTAAACTACTGGTTTTAAAGGATTCTTGTGAGAAGATATTTCTACTTATATACAACATACTGCAAGTACTTTCAGGGCTTTTGGAGCACTAAATACATTGCAGCAGTGAAAATACAGCTAAGGATATATAAAGAGTATACACATCGCATAATGTAGTTGTATTATCCCACATTTAATTTGTGTAATTATTAACCTATGTAGCTGAGGTAGGTTAATATCTTCCGACTTCTTCAGCATTTAAACTGCTCATAAACTAGCATTTGCTTAAATGCTCTGACAGCCAAAGAGCACTTATTTTAGTAGTTTACAAGATGGTATAGAACATAATATTCAAAACCTTACAGACTATAGCCATATTATTCATAGTATTGATAGATTTGTGTTTTTTAGGTCAACATCAAATTTAATACAATCATTACGTACAATCATTGCTATTGTATGAAGTTTGGGCTGTTGTCTAGAGAGAAGACCATGGTAATCAGGTTTGCTCTGGATGACAAGATACTGTGATGACTGGGACACACATGTAGCATCTAACGATACACCTCCCTCCTGGCCTTGCTCCACTTTCCTGAAACAAATTATGAAAAAAAAATAAAAATTGCAAAACCAATACACACACACTGAAAACCTCATTGCCACAGTTTTCCTCACTTTACAACATATGTCCACCTTTTTAATTCCGCTGCCTTATCGCGGTGTTTGTTCAACAGTGCCCCCCAAGATTCACTTTCAGCCTGAAGCCTAAAACATAACACATGTCATCATAAAAAACAGAACTTTGTGTGATAGGTTAAAGCACAAGTTTCACATAAATGTGGATATTTATTTTGTATGAACATATTGTGGTTAGTATATTAAAAACACCATGCCTGTTGATGGTTTTCTGGACTTTTTCCATGGCTCTTCGCACTGTGGGATCACAAGAACTGACAGAAAATAACAGGCTTAAATGTAGACAAAACTAATTCAAATTATTTTTAATATAGTTGATGCAAATTGGTGAATATGTAAAAAAGCTAGAATACCTGGCTGCAGTAGTGAATGGATGCACCTGAGCTTCACTGTGCATGCATTTGGTCATATAACCCCAATCTTTCTTTATGTGCTCAACTGTACCATAGAAAACAGGACACACACACATAAAAGAAAATCTTAAACATGACATTCCTCATAAAATGTTGTTGGAACATGTGAAGTAGAAAATACACTGTGCAAGCACTAACCTTGATTTTGAAAACAGTCCAGCAAGGTGTTGGGCACAGACTGGAGCACATTTTGAGTTCTTTCAACTGCCAGCTGGAGACAAAGCAGCTGTGATTAGACTTTCTGAAATGTGTGTTTAAAACTTAACCATACAAATATGATCCAAACATGCTCCTCACAACCCACACATTCATTAAAAGCTTGTATACAGCAGATAGATACTCCAGAATAACAAAAAAGTCAGAGTCTGTGCAACATACACACGTCGGTGTCCATATATGTTCCCGTTTGGTCATTGTTGTAAAGACACAGTATCAGATGAATGCTATTAAGTAAATGCTATTTTATGCAGTGCTCTAAATACATATTGAGGGTTTCCCTTTTTATCATAAACTGATTTGCTGTCACAGATCATCTGATAGTGAAAGACTAAAGGTAATGTAGTCAATTCCATTGTAAGTCGCTTTGGATAAAAGCATCTGCTAAATGACATGTAATGTAATGTAATGCAATGCAAATGTTTAACATTTTGACAATTTCAAAAGCAGAGCACAGGTCTAACTAATTACATTAATGATAGCTCTGTTCACTTCAAATAAATGAGGAGAATGAGTGCACATGCAACTCAAAACTGAGTCAGCTCAGTGGAATTCAGCCAGCATTAATTTAAATATTTTCACCTGTACCTTTCCTACTGTGACCCATCAAAATATTTGCCATGAAAAAGGATGAATATAAACATGGATGGTGTTTCTGTGTTGCCATTACACTGTACTTAAACATCATAATGACAAGTTTAAGTCAGCCACAAAGTTCCAGCTTTAACACCAACTGTGTCTGGTTTTTGTATAATGCTGCACTTAAATTGAGTTTTGATCATTCTAGATGTGCTTTGGCATGCACATCTAATTAGGGATGCTCACTAGGTAATTTTTATTTATAAAGCACATTTAAAAATCACTGACCAAAGTGCTGAATAGAAGAAATAAATATAATAATTAACAGTCTTATTGGCATCGCCCAACATTGGCTTTAAAATGTATTATCAGTTATAGACAATCATGCCAAGATCCCCCACTATGAGTAATGTCCGAAACAGTAGGCTAAATAGGCTGATTTTTATAAGTGCGTTCTTCTCAACTTTTTTTGTTTATTTCTTTGCACAATAATGAACATCTTCATCTGCTGCAAATGTATGTAATTTCACTACAGAGACTGAACGACCTCTGCAGTTGATCACAGGGAAAATCAGTAATCAACCCAGGCACTCCTGATATATCCCACAACAGATATGAGCAACAAGTCCAACATTGTGCATCCCCACTACCAATGTTAAAGATCTAAGCTTTATTGTTTATCTCTGTTCATTTTGTTTTTGATGCTTACATTAACTGTCATATTGGACACAATGTATGTGTTTGGTAAATGCAATTCAAGATAAAGAAAACTATGACTATTAATAAATTCATTCTTAATTTTTGGTGAAGTTTGTGATGACAATTTGCAATTATTTTCTCCACTCACCATCATAGAAGCCTCCATCAATTTCTCAAGCCTCTCTTGCTGTGACAAGGATGTACTTATGCCACTGCACAAAACTACAGTAAACCATAAATCATACATTCATATTAATATTGCAAGAACATAAACACCCCATGACAATTTTGAGCGACCGTAAAGGGCAGCACAGACAGAGATCTTACCCTGATAAGGGTTGGGCAGTGCAGGCAAAGAGCGTCGGGTTATGGTGGCTCTCCTCCAGGATTTCCTCCGTGTACTCGGACTGTCAGGCACACTTGAAAGCTCCTCTGTGTTTTCTATCTGCATTTGTTGTTTCTCTGTGTCTGGGTGTGCTTCCTCTGCATCTGCGGTGTCTTTGCCTGGTGATAGGGGCTCCATACGAGGAGATTTGTGTGGAGGTGCTATGCTGAGGCTCGTGTTGGGGCTTGTGGAGCATCTTTTCGATGTCTGTGTAACCGAGTTCACCTAAAGTCAGAGACAGAATAACACAAGTACCAATAAACATCTGGGGCAGGATTAGCTTGTGGATAATGTACAGTGCTTAACAAATGTATTAGACCACCTGTCATAAAAATGAGAAAACAAATATTTTAAGGAATCTTTCAAAAACTTGTTTAAAACTTAAAATTGTTACTATTTATTTGATCTGAATTCACCTATTTGTACAACATTTTGTAAAATATTTTTCTCAGTTCAGGAATGCAACTAAATAACTATAATTTAACTTAACAATCAAGAAATAATAATGTGCTTCACTATGTTTTCTGTCTTTTATGTAAAACAGCATTTGAAAATGCATGGACAACAACAATAATTATATTTTAGCATTAAAAATGTAATTTCAAGAGCTTATATTACGAGTGTGTAAGCCATTACAAAAACATAAAAAAACAATTTTGATAAATACCTATGTTGTTAATTTAGGGCAGCTGTGGCATAAACCCTACCTTGGGTGGTAGTCTAATACATTTATTACGCATTGTATGTGTCTGATGTCATTCGGTAGCAAGTAAGTTTAGATTAAATGACAAAATTCTTACATCATTCGGATTTCCTGCAACGACGATAGACCCGAAACTGCAAGAAATGTGAATGTACAAACGAACGTCATACGTACAGAATATAAGAGAAAACGTTTCGCCGTTTATGGCATGCATCACAACAGCAATTTGCTCAGGCCATAACTCAAACAGACAAACCAATTTAACAAAAATGTTTTACTTATCTCGATACATGGCACATTTCAGAATGAAAGAAGATACAAACCCGTCTTGTCCAGCTTCCGAATGTTTTTCCGCCATTTTTCCTTTCAAATAGTTTACTTCGCAGCGCGCGCCCAACAAGCCAAACCCCTCCGTTGAGCTAAGAATCATGGGAATTGTAGTGTGATCATGATCATAATGGGACAAATTGTACTTGCAGAGCAGTAGTTTGCTTTTGAATATTGATCGCACTGTTGATGGTAAAATTCTTCACAAAGAAAATAGATCATGTATAAACCTAAGAGTTATATATTTTAAACACAGAGCATAGGACAATACTATGTGCACCTGTAACATGAGAAGAAGATAATGTGAATTATTTGATTTGTATGTCTGCTTTTTGGTCTTGTTCGAAATAAACTAAAACATAATATATTATATCATGCCCTTGAGTTTATTTTGGTTATGATTTTTAACAAATTCTCAAGGAGATCAAATGCATATTTTTGACAGAAGTTTATGTGGCAAAGGGGCCTCAGGTGGCAATAAAATACAAATTAAGACAGCGTCTTGACTGACTTGTTTTAAGTTCTGTTTGTACACTTTGGTTGGATTTTCTGATATCCAGCCCAAGTGCACTGGAAGTTGATTTATCTCTCCCTCATGTATTTCCCCAACTGATGTTACATTAATAGACTTAAGTGCATTTATTTCATGGATTTGGTCATTTACTTGAGTTGTCAATACATAAAAACTCATTATGCAGTTAAAAAGTTTAATGGAAATGAAAAAGTGAAGGTACCACTGAGAGCTATCGTAATTTTGTTTTCTGACAAATTACCTGGAAAATTAGTTAACGATGAAATCATACATTTAAACAAGCAAGTTTGGCATCTTCTTGACTTCATATCAATATCACAAATATTACTTTTGCTCTTTGGTAAGGCCAAGTTCCACAAATTCAGCATTCAGAGCACAGTGGAAAAAATCTGAGAGATTTATCATATTTTGTATTTCAGTGACCTTCATCTGCTCCATAGCTCTTAAATGCTTCATATAGTACTGAAACACAAGGGAGTGCATTTATATATGGAATGGCCATTAGTTTAAGCTTACCTTATCAAACAAAGCTTTGTGTAAGTTTATGTCAGAGATAAAATAACAAAGCTGTTTATAACTGAGTTTAGCATTTGTTAGTTAAAACCTGTTGGTAATTAAATAAAGACTTAACCTACATTTTGGCTTGGCCAATGCAACATGTCCCATATCATAAAAGGTTTCAATAGAGGGATGTTTTTCTTATCTCTCATCAGATACTCGTCATTACTTACCTTTTTTGGGTCGAAAATAGTTCATGACCTGCTCGACTGGAAATGAGCATCCTTTCCTTGTGTAGACACACCAATATTTGTATTTGAAAAACACTTGACAGACATCATCATTTGTATCTGTAAGTCTTTATAAGTCTGTTAGAGATGTTTTTCACTTTTTACAAAATAAAGGGTCAAAAAAAAATCAAAAACACTTCTGCAATTCTCTCAGAGAATGCCCATTAGTGTGCCTGTGTTTCACTCTGGCTGGCACACAGTCTCGCACTCCACTCAATACTGCTGTCTTCATGGCCTTTTGTAGCAGCGGGGAAAGGACAGATGAAGAGAAAGAGAGAAATATAGAAGAACTGAGGAGTTCTGAAGAAAACAGAATCTAAACACAGGAACTCAGATGGTAACAGAAGGGTGGAGTGGAATAAAGGAAGGGATACACAGAGCACAGTACCGCTTGCCATGACCGTCTCAAGTGTTATGTTTGTGTCACAACAGCTTTAATTGTCCTCTTCATCCAAAGTCTTCTCTCCCTTTACAGTTCGGTTGGTAAGGGCAGCAGTAGCTATTGGCACTGAGTTCAAGAAGGCAGCCTGAGAGCTCCTTTGCCCAACAGGAACTGCAGGACACGGTCCACCAGAAGAGCCGCAACAAAGTCTACAACCAGGACCTGGGCAATGATCATTTTGAACTGCAAAGGAGTACAAGAAGGGTGATTACTTCAATGGCCATTTCATTTTTACTACATTTGACTGATTATTATCAAGTGTAAATGACAAAACAGTACAGTTAAAACAACATATGCTTACCTCCGTTGGAATATCAACAAGGGCAAACTGTTCATTGAATTCTGGTGAGGAACCAGACAGAAGGCCCACAATTGCTAAACCTGACAGAGCTATACTCCACAGTAGTGGTCGATTTTCAGTGAGAGACTCCATGAACGGGTGACCCTGCCAGACACAACAACATATGTTGTAAATCTATTTCAGTAAAATGAATGCAGGGATAACTAATTGTATAATAGAATTACAAATGAGCACCTTGTAGTTAATGGCAAAGGTAGCCATCTGCATGGCCATGGACATTATATACACAGTGCTGTTGATTAGACTGGGTTCAAATTCTTTGTACAGATCTGCAAACTGCTCCTCTCTGCAAGAGAAACAGCACAAGAGAATTGTTATTAAAATGTAGTCATGTTCATTTACAAATGCAACTATTGATTTTATAATGTAGCCATTTACTCTCTCATTCTCTCGCTCTACTGTGATTTACCTGGGTGGACTTCTGCTCTGAGCCTCTTTGTAAAGATATACCAGACTACAAAAGTGAACGGCAAACTGCAGTAACACAGTTAGCACCGTATAAAGATTGAAGATGTTTGGCAACGGTCGCTCCCGTGACAATGTTTTTAGTGGCTGTGTACACAAGAGAAGAAAAAAGGCTCCATCAAAAACGGTAAGTCATTTTTAAACTGTGAAAATCATCTTTCAAAGAGAACATTCAAAGTAGACACTAATTCTCACCTTTGATCTAGAAATGAAGAGGAAGCAGCCAGCTAACAGTAGGCCCTGCAGGGTTGCCTGGAAATCACTAAACTTGACTCCCTCGAGGTACAGTACAGACTGGCTGTAGGCCAGTACCAGGGCATTGAGAGCCAGAATTTTAAACATCTGGAGTGTTGTCACGAGAGTGCAGCGACCTTGCTTTATTACATGGCAGACTGGGGGAAAAAAGAAATGGAGAGTGACTTAATGAGAGTTGCCAATTACCGTATATTAACATCTCAAAGCTGAGAAACACGTATTACTCACTGCATTGTATGGATGAGAGCTTGGAAGTGAAAGGCGCTGCGATGGAAGCATCACCCAGCTTCACCACTTGTACCTGATCCTCTTCCATTTCCCGTAAGACTTGACTGATTCTCTCCTATAACAGGAAAAACCTTGACATTTTCACCAGTGCACTACAACTCTTGTAATCAAAGAAAAAAAAACATTTTTCCTGAGCTAGAAAAGGGCTGGGATGCTTTCAGTGGTCCTATGAACAAGTGTCAGCTGTCATAGGGAGGAAAACAACTGTTGTTACTGTTAATCATTCCCGGAAGAATCAGGGAGGAGATCTTTCTGATGATGTACACCTTTTGTGCTGCAAGCTGCTCTTCTCTCTGTGCCATCACCCTCTGCCTGGCTGCCCTGGAGCTCAGTTTTCCTCCTGAGGTAACAGGTGGTAAAGGTCTGGATTCTATGGTAGGCACATCCTTCTCTCTCCACCGTCTCCTTTTTTCGGGCATGCGTTCTGGGGCGTTGGCCAAAAGAGCAACACCTGAGGAGAAAACAAAATAAACATCCTTGCTTAATGTTGGGATCATAAAACACAAAGGCCGCAAGTCTCTGTGGTTGATAAAACTTACCAACGTGGGCGTGTTTGAGAGCTCCAACATCATTTGTACCATCACCACACATCAGCGTTACATAACCAAGCCCCTTTAGACTGGTGATCACAAACTCCTATGACACAACAGACAACCATCACACCCTTTAAGTCATTTACAATGATACATGGAGCACCTTAAATGATTTGTATTCAGGGGGACATTTATCTAGATTTCCCAAAATCCCTCTCAACAACAGTGAAATACTATTGGTGGGTCATATAGTTAAAATACATGCCTAATTTGCATTACAGACTACTACTAAGTCTACCATCTACCACCAGCAAAAACTAATCTGACATCAGCTATTTATGTTTGCGATGGACCAATGAAAAAGTAGTAGTTAACTTAATTAGACCGGTGTTTTATAAACTTCAACATAAAGGACTGTCACACAGTATGGTACATATTAAGCCAGTTAAAGGTAACTGAAATTCAATCATCACACTAAATGTGACCCAGATAAGCAACATCTGTCTCAGGTTTATGATTAGTAGCTCTGTTATATAGTGGACTTTCCCCTAAAGTGGAGCATTTCTACTAGATTTAAACAATACATAGTTGCTGCTGTAGGACTTACTTTTTGTTTTGGACTGACACGGGCAAACACTACTATGTGAGGCAAGAGAGTGTGGAATAGCCGTGGGTCACAGCTCAGTCTCGCCAGCCCCTCTCCTGTTACACACAAGTCGTACTGATGCACGAACGAAGAAAGGGAGGGGGGGGGCACTGGTACATGCACGCTGCCATCAATGGATTCCCATTGCCACTCACCTGTAAAACAAAATAATAATTTTCAGCATTCGGTGTCCTTCAGGTACAATGTTGACTTTGCTTTACTGGAAACTTGTCTTACTGTGATCGGGGCTTGGTTGTAATATCAGCGTGTGTTCTTTTTGAATGAAGTGAAGCTCTCTTGCTACATGGCACGCTGTTAGAGGGTTGTCACCTGTGATCATCACCACCTTAAAGCAAAAGAAGCATCTTCTTAAAACCATTGTATTTGCATAGACTTTCAGAATTGTGTGTTGTCAACTTGTTTACATGATGAGATGCCTCCTGGATCTCTTTGATGACTGCCTTGCTATCACTCTTGAGGGGGCAGGACACAACCATGAACCCAGCAAAATGGAGGTTGCACTCCAGTGCATCACGACTTATCTCACGGACCTATTAGATCCAATAATATCCAACTCAGTTCAAATGTATTTATTACTCACAGACATCACACAACGTGATATTTTCAAATAAAATTAAATTAGAACCTGCTGATGACTGAGATGTCCTATCTCTTTATATCCCAAGGCCAGCACTCTGGCCCCTTCCCGAGACATTTCCCTGTGGACTTTGTCATAACCCGCTGGACATACTGCAAACTACAAACACAGCCAAATTAGAACACCAGAAGATCCTGTTGATTAGGCTAAAAAAACAGCACATTATGTATGTGGACAGTGTACGTACCATTCCTCTGAGTGTCTCTGGAGCTCCTTTGACAGCGGAGATGTAGCAGAGGTCAATGGAGCCCATTTTCTCATAAGATGCCAGAACTGACATCCGCTTTAGAGCACTGGCAAAGTGGAAACGCTGGTGGATCTTAAGGCCCTGGGTTTTGATGCCTCGGGGGAAAACCTTTTCATCTGGTCAAAGAATCAAAGGTTAAGGAGACGCTCATTTATGCATTATACCTTTATAAACATTGGGTCTGTCAAATCCATAGTATAAAGACAAAAACCTCTACATTTAAAATGGAAAGAGAATATTTTGAGATGACCTGGATACTTTAAAACAAAAACAATCAAGAAAAGAAACACTTGTGGTTTTAATTCCAAACCAAAGTGCATGAAATTAGAGAGGGCCACATGATTATATGGAGCCTAACAAAAACATGAGCATCCACACATGTTGTCTCGCACACTTACCGCTGCCATGTGTTGTACTTTCTGAAGCTACAATATGTAGAGGTCATATCCCTGTACCTTTAGTGAGGGTCCAGTCAGCGGCAGTCAGCATGGCTTTCTCCAGTGGATCTCCGACCAGCTGTCCATCATCCAGTGTAACCAGTGAGTGACAGGTGGCCACTACCCGATGTGTCTCAACAGGGATCTCAGACACAGGCATCACCTCCTTTCCTTCCCTGTCAATAACACAAACAGATATTCTCTATGCAAATACTTACATTTGGTAGTAAGTATTAAAATGACTTTAAACAAAAGAACAGGCTTTGTGTTTTTGCTTTACTAATTATATTGTTTACAATAAAACACTGAGAATGGTGGGCAGAGTTTACCTAAGGCCTGCAACCCCACGTACGACCAGACTGTCACTGGTCAGTGTTCCTGTTTTGTCAAAACAGCAGACCTCCACTTTCCCTGCAAATGGTATCCTGAAGGGCTCTGTACAGAATACATCTAGGCAGGAGGAGAGAAAAGGAAGACATGAATGAATCCCTGCTCTTACAAGCTCTGCATATCAAGGTGCCACACACACACACAAACAGGAAAGGAGTATAAACAAGCTTACAGAGTTTGGCCAGAGCGATAAGAGATGTGTTAACTGCCAGCGAAAGCTCTATGGGGAGTTCTGGTGGAACCACTGATGTGAGGATTAGCGTGCACTCCAGAAAAAGCTTGTAGCGATTCCTGCTGAGATCCTTGGTCCCTAAGGGGTGACACAAAATGCATAATATTGTGATATGACTTACACCCTTACCATTGACATATTAGCCATCACTTTGAATGTGATAATCCCTGTGTTAAATAAGAATGACATAAGTCGATTCTGTGCACCTCACCTTCTACCCACACATAAACTGCTGCAGCAATGGCAAAAACCAGAAGGAAGAGGATGAAGATGAATGTCTCCAGGTTGTTTGCTGTCACTCTCTTCACACCAAAGAGGATGGTACGCAATAGTTTACCCTGGAGGACAGTTTGCAAATACCATCAGTACAGCCAACTATGCCTTAGACACAAATATTGTCAAAACTGAACATAAAATGCATGAAAATAAAACATACTTATGTAGACATACTAAGCAATTTTCTCACCTGAGAGGTGTAGAATCCTGTTCTTAAGACATAGGCCACACAGCCATTGTCTACAGCTGCACATAAAGAAAAGGATTTATGAGCTTACATCTCCATTTTAATGAAAAAGACTTACTATTTGCTTAAGTATTTTAACAAGGGGGGTTGGTAGCAAACAGCACTTACGTTTGAGTCCAGCACTAGCCTTTAAAGGAGGGCTATGTTGGACCACTTTTGTCCCACCAGAGATGATGTGGAGTCGAGAGTCTGTCTGTAGGTCCAGGACTCGCTCTGGGTCCAAATCCTCAATTGGTTCCTGTATAATCCATGTTATCAGAAGTTATTAAGTGCCCCACAGTAATCCTAGTCCATACCATCAGTAAATATTAGTTAGCCTCCAACCTTCATCTGGGGCACAGATTCTCCAGTCAGCATGGCCTCATCCACAATGCAGCGACCCCTGAGTAGCAGTACATCACAAGGTACCAAGTTGTCCTGGGGTGAACGTCCTATGCAGGAGACAGTACACATATAAAAGACACACTAACACAGTGAATCTAATCTTCTTAGTGAAAATGGAAACACTGCCAGAACACTTACCTATTGAGACAATGTCACCAGGAACAAGCTCATCACTTGAAATAGGTCTCCACTTCCTGTTGCGATATACCTGGCAGAAAATAGGAAAACATGGAAAAAAAATAATGTAATACAGCAAAGAAAAGCGATTACAAGGTAACATGCTTGTTTCCAAATTACTAACAGTCAATATAGTAAATTCATTAAGCCTACCTGGATCATGTAGGGCTTGTTTCCCATGCGTCGAATTTCAGACATATTCCTCATTTGTTGTTGAACCAGGGAGGCCTCGAACGCCACCAGCATGAACAGTGTGAAAACACTGTAGTACCAGTACTCATCCAGACACCACAGCCCAACACAGAATACCTGATGGATGTCACAGGACAAACAACTTTACATGTATGAAGTTGCTATTATCAGCACCAGCACATAAAAAACATTCACACATTTGCATACCTGGAAAACAAAAAAGGGAGCAGTGGCCCTTTCTCTAAAGAGCTCCAGGAAATCTGGTACTACCATCTCAGCATGGTTGGTGCCATAGTTCTTTTCAGCCAGTCTGAGTTCAGCCTCTTCCTGGTAACCACGCCAGGACTGGAAGTAGCCCATTGGGTGATTGATTGGAAATGCTATTGGAAGGAAACATTTCTTTTCTTGGTGGTCAAAGATGTAGCGAATCTTTTGAAACTCAAAAGATAGGGTTCCCTCCCCATTCTCATCCTGTTGGTCAAAAAACACAATTTAAATACAGAATTCATTCAAGTATTGTATTTTCAAAACGACCGGAAATTGTTCTATTTTTATACTTTTGGCAAATCAACAAATAGATGCACTTAAAATGGAATTTGACAGACAAATGCATCAAACTAATTATAATATCTTTAGTTAAGTCTAAACCTCAGTGATAACAATACAATTAATCATATTGTTGATGCCCTACAATGAAGCCTTTGCAAATATGAATGACAAAGTAAATAATGATTTCAAACAACTGGTAAAACTTAAGCTTGGTAGGCAAAGAATGGGAAATCGCAGACATGTTC
The DNA here is from genome assembly GCF_019176455.1 of Solea senegalensis. Classification (NCBI taxonomy): domain Eukaryota; kingdom Metazoa; phylum Chordata; class Actinopteri; order Pleuronectiformes; family Soleidae; genus Solea; species Solea senegalensis. The sequence continues at coordinate 4,318 of NW_025320924.1, read as the reverse complement.
CCAAAACATCCAGAGCATCCAAAGAGTATGTTTAAAAACTGACCTGGTCCCTCTGTAAAGGTACGAGTTCAGCAGAGCCATTGTTGGGGGTGGGTATGACCTTTGCCAGCGTAGCCTTGTTTGGGTCTGCTTCCTGTATGTCAGGTGACAAATTCACACACTATCACAAAAATGTCTCCGTTATTTTGAGCATAAAGACGTTCCCCTGCAGCCTTGTCCCTTTCAAATGTGGCATGACTGACATACTGTATGCATGATATCTTGCTGTCCAGGCATGTTCCCCTTGACTTTTAAATCTGCCCACAAGATTAATACCAGGTTATGTTAATACAAGTCTGTTGTGCTGTTCTGAAGGGCTCTTAAAATAACTGCTGCACCACATGTCAGTCATGATGTCTTACTATATCAATGTTGTGAAACGTCAATGAAATTTCTATGGTCAGTGAAAATTAAAACTGGAACCCGAGGACATATCGCCCATCCATTATAAAAGAGACTGGTGCGACTGGTACAAAAGCACTCAAACGGCAAAATAAAGAATTTTGCACACTATTTCACTTTCACCTTATGTTTCACAAGTAAATTATGCTTGATGAAGACACATTTCTTGAATTAATGCATTGTGTGCGGAATAACTTATTTAATTTAATTTATAATATTATTATAGGCGTGAAGTCACTGGGTATTTCATGAAATAATACCCCTGACTTAATACTATGCAAATGGGACAGGGAAAAATATGTGTGTTATCATCATCATTATTCGTGTTCTTATTGTTTACCTTGGAACAAGTGAGCCAACAGTGCGCGTGCACGGACCAATAACCAGAAAGAGCTGTGAGGACGTGCGCGATCCCGATAACGGCTAGCGCCAGGAGGCCTGCCTCCGGATACTCTGAAGCACCATAAACTCCTAACCACACGTACAACCAGCACGGGTAGAAAACGACCAGGAATGGGAGGATGGTGCCGTGTAGCAGCCGGGGCCTTCGCCTGTACAATGTCACCGAGCTCACCAGCTCGTCGCCGGTGCCGCTGTCATGCTGACTATGGTTCACAGAGGGGGCCATTTGCAGCTCACCGGGTCCCCGGATCCCGTCTGCAGCTATATTTCCATCTTTCCTGGCGTCGTTCATCGTACTTTATCGACTCCTCTGCCCCCCTCTATCATCCACCACCACCCTGTCGTGCTGTAACCGGTAGAAATGAAATTATACACGGTGCTCGGTCCAGCCTTCGAAGCCCGTTTCCCTGGATTGCTCGTACTATGACCAGGGCTTCCGCATACGTAAACGCGTAAAGACACGTAAGAGTCGTGCCGCTGAAACCAACCGTAATTACCGTCCACACATTGGAATTGTTTTATTTGGGTCAAACGTCATATGACACAAACTCCGTTTAGAGATTACTTCGACGAAATGTCGAAAACATTTTCAATGTAACATACTTTTATCATGAAATGAAGTGCGTACCGCTTTAATAACTTCTTCGTCATCATAGAGGGCGTAGTCATACCTTGAGATTGACACAAACCAGGTCCAATAGGATGAAAGAATCGTGTCTTTTTGTGTGTTTATATCCAATCAGACGGTTATGGGTGTAAACAGAGTGTACCGGTTGTGCAGTCATGGCTCCATATGCTGGAGTCGTAACCTTGATATTTTAGCCTCTTCGTTTGTGACAATCCCACAACAGCAACATGTAAGATTTATAAGTATGACTCATACCATTAATGTATGTATTTATTGTCTCACCGTATAAGTAGGTACCGACTATTTCTGTGTGAATTCGACTGCATCTCCCTTATATACGTTTTGTTAATGGTTATATCTCTTGGAATTGATCATTCATCACTCTCACATGCCACCATTCAGGCAGGCTGCAATGGACATCACGGCAAAGTACTGCCATAAGGAAATGGAGGAATATGGGTCATGTGTGGCTTCCAACCCATCAACATGGCAGCAAACGTGTCATGAACTTAAGATGAAGGTTGCACAGTGCACGTCATCACAGTAAGGCGAACACAGTATCACTCATGTGGCTCTAACATCTTTATAGCCACCCGTATCAAAGTGAAATGGCTTCTAACCCCTGCATTTTGCTTTTTGCAGTCCGGTGATCCAGAAGATCAGAGAAGACTGTTCCAAGGAGTTTGTGGAGTTTGAGCGTTGCCTGAGAGAAAACCAGGACAAACCTGCCTCCTGCTCACCACACGTGGCTCGCTTCCTTGGCTGTGCAGAGACCGTGGACCTCAGTGGAGTGGGTAAGTCCTTGCTGGAAATCACCATGGACATCTCAAGTTTACATGAACAGTTGTGAATGCATTAGTAAAAAAAACACACAAATACTGAATCATGTTTTGGTGTAGTATGTAAATAATTGATAATAAATTATGTTTCTTTTCTAAAACATCTAGCTCAGCCGTAGTAGCACTGAGACACCAGCATTCCATTACTACCCGATTACACCTGTGCCCGCAGCATCACAGATGCTGGTTTCACTTGTCTGAGGTGTATTCAGTGTGTGCATTTGTCTTCAGCAATAACAAGACACTGCGAGTTGGACTTATGTGTTCTTTTACTTCTCTTGTAAATGTGTTCTTGTGAAAATAACAATTATACTTGCCTGTAAGTGAGGAAATCTGTTTTGTACTGATTTTATTGAGCTAGTTAATTAAAATAGACATCACACTTGTATGTATTACTCATCTGGCGTGGTTGTCTGTTGTTTTTTATAACTTATGTCTGTCCTTCCCAAACTCATCCTCTCCAGGCCTGGATCAGAGTCAAATATTAAGCCGGAATGTTGTCACTCCCACACAAACTCTCCTGACCACTCAATGAGTGAAACATAGGGAGTCTGGGAAGAATGAAGGAGGAGGAGGCTGTCCACCTTTTAATCAACAATACTAGTGAGAGAGACAGAGGGAGGATGTTGAGTCAAGAGCCCTGTGACCACTGAGCAGAACAGGCCTTTTCTGGTTCAATTATTAAAGCACTGAAGGGGGTCATGGAGGGGGGAAACATTCATTCTTTTCAAGTGTAATAAATACCTCCCTGCTTCATATGAGCAAGCGATCTTCATTTATCATACTAAGGACAAATAAGGCAAGTGCACTTCAAAGATGAAACCGCAGATTGTATTGAAGATACGGCAATATTACATTCAAAGCACATCACCTGGCAGTCACTGAACAAAAAAATGTAAAACAGGACCTCGCCTAGTACCACACAAATAAGTTACATTCACAAAAATATCACTTTAAAATTACCATGACTCTGTGATCAGAGTCGAACATAACGTCATGAAGGAATGCCACAGACTGTAGCCAATCACGGAGAACTTATATGATATGGGTACGACCCTAATCCTATTTCATTTTGCATTTGTTGAGTTGCATCCCGACTCTTTGTTTAGCCTCAGTTTGGAGGCGTTTTCCTTAGACCTACTTTGTGACACACAGATATCATGCTACAGTTTAAATATTTGCTGATTATCACAGAAAAAATTACAAAATATCTACCTAACAACAATTTGCAATGTTTGGAAAAGAAATTGTTACAGAAAGTGACTACAACAATTAACTGTAACACAGTCATACTCACATTTACATTTGGAGTACATCATCATGTATCCTGTGTCCTAACTTTTAGGTATTATATATCTATTGGTTATTTGCTGTACTGCTTCTTGGTGATAAAATTGAAGGGAAAGCTAAAGCAATAATTACTTGTACAACCCTGTGTCCGCATAAGGCTCTTCAAATGACCCTGTAGTGTTTCCTAAAGGCTAATAAAAATGATTCTTTTTTTTTTTTAGATTTTTGGTCCATATTATACCATGCATTAACAAAAACTTATGTGGTTTGAAATGATAATTTTACACTGAGAGTTTCCTCCATGTTACAATCTGCCTTCTCAAAATCATTGGGTGAATTAAGTTGTAATCCCATCCAGCACAGTATCCTGAGTTTTTGCTCAGGTTACATAAACATACACACTAACCTGAGAGCAAAATTGTACGCCAATTCATATACAATATTGTATATGCTGCATTCTTTCTCGTACAATAATTAATCACTAGTCCCAAAAAAAGAATACAACATACTAATTTAAAATAGACCCTTAGCTGCGCATAAGACCTGCAAAGACTAAATACATTGAAGTTGATTGATGATTTCACTTTCAACAACCACTTTTTATCTGTAATTCATGATATACACAATAAGAGTTGTCAGTTATGTTGGAAGTGCCACAGAATGTGTTTCAATGAACGTCACAAAAGTACAACAAGCGAAATTGAGGTCCTTAACATTT